>NC_051263.2:19148710-19295284 GCF_015237465.2 Chelonia mydas | reverse complement strand
CTTTCCCCCCCCCACCCTAGGCTCCTTACTTAGGGTCAGGAGAGCCCTGCTTGCCGCCCAGCCTCTGGGCCTTGTGTCGGGGAGTTCCTCAGGCCCAAGCACAATAGGACTCTCCCACCCTTCTTGCAAACCCAAAGAGCTCTGGACCAGCCGTGAAATCCTGTGGCATAGCGTTCCCCCCGCCCACCCTCACTGTGTGGCATGACCTGTGAATTTGCCCCCTTTCCCTTTCATGATGGGTTAGAGGTCTGGGGGGCTGGACTCCTGGGTTCAATCCCTGGTGCTGGGAGGGGAGTGGGGTCTAGTGGTTGGAGTGTGGGGGTGGGCTGCAGCCAGGATTCCTGATAGGGATGGGGTTTTAGTGATTAAGGGGCTCTAAATGGAGGGTGAGGCAGATGTGGGGGAGCAGAACAGCTGTACCCCCTTTATTAACCACCCATCCCTTGTGTTCCTCCCCCCCAGAAAGCCTTTTGGAACACTTACCCCCACAACGGGAAAGGCGGGAGCTCAGGTGAGTCTGAGCCGCCCCCCCTAGAGGGGACAGGCCCCATGTCGCATCCCCGCTCCCCTGAGCCAGCCAGTCCCTGCCCTGGGGCTGGATGGGCGTCGGCGCCCTCCGGAAAGGCCCCGTGCCCCATTTCTGCCCCCCATAGCCAGCCAGTCTCTGCCCTGGGACTGGGTGGGAACCGGCGCCCCTAGAGCGGAAAGGCCCCAGGCCACATTCCCTGCCCCCTGAGCCAGCCAGTCTCTGCCCTGGGGCCGGGTGGGAGGCTGGTGCCCCCTCCCCTGTGCCCCGTTCCCTGCCCCCCTGAGCCAGCCAGTCTCTGCCCTGGGGCCGGGTGGGAGCTGGTGCCCCCTCCCCTGTGCCCTGTTCCCTGCCCCCCTGAGCCAGCCAGTCTCCGCCCTGGGGCTGGGTGGGAGCTGCTGCCCCTAGAGACATGGGGTCTCCTCTCTGCTAACCCCCGCCCCCCCGCCCTCCGCAGACAGCCCGGGCTGGACGTGGCCGGGCTGGTGGCCGGCTGGTGGCCGTGCTGGTGCTGATGATCATGGTCGGCGTCGTTGCCATGTACTGGGTCAAGTACCGGTCCAAGGAGCGCAGGCCAGCACAGGTAATGGGGGGGGCCCAGCAAGGCCTGGGGGGAAGGGGGAGGGGGGCAGGGAGCTGGGGGAGGGGGCCGCAGCACCCCCAGGGGAGGGGCGGGAGGGGCACAGGGCCCACAGGGGAGGTGCTGAGGTGACGTCCCCCAGGTGGATTTGCGGGGGAGGAGTGTGTGCCCCCCCATAACCCCTGTTTGTCTCCCCCACAGCATCCACGTCCCCCTGAACCCCGACGTGCCCCTGACCTGCCTCCCTGGGGACCCCAAGCCTCTGGGCCCCCCCGGGCTGCCCTCGTACCAGGAGGCACTGGAGGCATCAGGAGTCCACGACGCGCCCCCCCCACCCTATCCCAGGTGGGGGCCGCTCGGATGTCTGTCTGTCTGTCTGGTTAGAGCTGCGGGGGCTGGGAGCCAGGACTCCTGGGTTCTCTCTCTTCCTCGCTCTGTGCCACATTTTCCCCATCTGTAAATAATTTTTAGTGTGTTTCGTGTGGCAGCCCTTTGGGGCCGGGATGGTCTCACTGGGGTCTGTGCAGCACCAGGGTCCCCCAGCTTTGGCCGGGTGTGGGGTCGGTGTTGCCCCCCAATCAGCCCGTCCTCAGGCACACAGACACCCCCGCCCCCAAGTTGAGATCGGGGCCCCCATCAACGTCGGCTGGTGCAGGCAGGGTCCGGTGAATCTCGAGCCCGGGGCTGCGCGGGTCTCGGGGGGCTGTTTGCAAATGGGGGGGAGCAAATTTATGTCCTCTTTGCCTGGAACCCAGTGTGTGACATGATTTTCTTTTCCCCCCCCAGGGCTCCCAGCTCTTCTGCCCAGCCCCACTGATCAGACCCACAGCCACTGGATTGCTGCTGGGAGGGGGAGGGAGATAGGGCGAGTGTGCGTCCGTGGGACATGGTGAGTGTGTGGATGAATGTGCAAGAGGCATGGTGAGTGTGCAAGTGGGGTGAATGCACAGGGGTGAGTGTGCGAGGTGAGTGCATGCATGAGGCACAGGGGTGCTTGCAAAGGGGGTGCAAGGCAGGAGGCACATGGGACGGGGGTGAGTGTGCAAGGCTGGGAGGCGCATGTGATGGAGGCGTGTATGTAAGGCACATGGGTGCACGTGAGTGAGAGACGTGAGGGTTCATGTGAGTGTGATGTGGGGTGAGTGTGTGAGGCCGGGGGGCATATGTGATGGGGAGCGGGTGTGCGAGATACACAGGGGTGTATGAAGTGGAGGGAGTGTGCAAGGATGGGGGACATGCTGGGAAGCAGGTGTGAGAGACATTGGGGCATATATGGGATGAGTGTGCGAGGCTGGGGCATGTGCAACGGGGATGGTGAGTGTGCCAGATACGGGGGCATGTGTGGTGGGAATGGATGAGTGAGAGACGGCAGGTGAGCGCATCCAAGCGGGCGAGACACAAGTCTGTGTGTGGAGGAGTGAGGGGGCACAAGCACGCCGGGTGGTGTGCACGCGTGTGACAGGGTGAGTGTGAGGATGAAGCGTGTGTGCAAGGCACAAGCGCACGCATGTGCCGCGAGTGGTGCCTGACAGAGTGCAGGGCACGGGGAGTGCACCTGGCCCCCCAGCCCTCTGGAGCCCGAACTATCCCATTCAGCGGCACAGAGGAGCTGGCCGGGGATGGCGCTGACCCGTGAGGGTCACCCGGCCCCGATCCCCCTGGAGCCTGCTGCACCGGGGCTGGGACCCCGCCTCCCGCGCCGGGATTGTTGTCAGCGAAATAAAGCGCCAGCCGTTTGCTAGAACCCGCCGTGTCCTGCGTCTGGGGGTGAGGGTGTGTCTCACGGGGCCCCGCTTGCCGGCTGAGTGCTCCCAGGCATGCAAAGCCTGCCCCAGCCGCCCCCTTTCCCACAGCGGGGCGCATGGTCGTACCTGTGTGAAGAGCCGCTCCTGCTGCGCCACCAGGGGTGGGCCCCGGGGGGCCCCGGGGGGCGCCGGTGTGGCCTGCCGGCCGGGCGTGGGCCCCGCCTGGGGCCCCGGGGGGCGCCGGTGTGCCGGCCGGCCGGGCGTGGGCCCCGCCTGGGGCCCCGGGGGGGCGCCGGTGTGCCGGCCGGCCGGGCGTGGGCCCCGCCTGGGGCCCCGGGGGGCGCCGGCGCGCCGGCCGGCCGGGCGTGGGCCCCGCCTGGGGCCCCGGGGGGCGCCGGCGCGCCGGCCGGCCGGGCGTGGGCCCCGCCTGGGGCCCCGGGGGGCGCCGGTGTGCCGGCCGGCCGGGCGTGGGCCCCGCCTGGGGCCCCGGGGGGCGCCGGTGTGCCGGCCGGCCGGGCGTGGGCCCCGCCTGGGGCCCCGGGGGGCGCCGGTGTGCCGGCCGGCCGGGCGTGGGCCCCGCCTGGGGCCCCGGGGGGCGCCGGTGCATCTGTGCAAACTGTTTCATGAGTCAGGCCTTGGCCCCCTGCGGACTGGGGTGTGAATGGTGCTGGTGCACGCCCAGCTATGCCTTGCACGTGGAAACCCAGTGTGCACCATGGGCCCCCTGACGCTGTGGCTTTGCAGGGCGGCCTGATGCCCGGATGAGGGGCACTGAGGCCCTGTAGGCCCCAGTTTTGGGGAAGGGAAGGTTGCAGGCCACGGATTGGCCTCTTGCTCTGCCTATCATTCCTCTGCAGCAGCGGGTCCCGCCCCTCCGTTGGAGCGGATTGGTGGGCAGGAGACAGACAGGCAGCTCAGCTCAGCCAATAAGGCCTCGAGTAGGAGCATGGCGGGAAGGCCTCTAACCCAGCTCCCCCTCCCTGGAACTACAGATCCCAGCATGCAGTGCTTCCACTTCATTCCAAGCCGCCAGCTTCCTTCCTCCCAGTGCATGATGGGACTCGTAGTCCCTCCTTTCGCCCCCTCCCGCCAGAGGCTGCCATATCCCCTGTGTTGTTCGTAGGCCAAGGCGGACCAAGGGGCTTGGCCTATAGCAGGGGCCAGCTTGGGACCCGGTTTGTAAGGGGGTGCGGCAGGACCAGCCCCCGGATGCCTGGGTCCCATCTCACATTTCCTGGGCTCCACCCTCAGGCCTCACATGCAAACCCCACCCCAGCCTGCCCCAGTCCTTGGGCAAGTAGGTTCCAATGAGTCGTACCCCCCCATCTCTGCCGGGGGGGGGCCCTTAGCCGGAGGGCCTGGGGGGAGAGCATGGGGTGGCAGTCGGGGGATGGGGGGTCCCCGCAGCAGCCTCCGCCCTGTGCTCCATGCTGGGTGTCTGAGATCGCACACCTGTGTGTGTGTTCACACTGCACACGCCTGCGATGGGCTGGCGGGAAAGACGCAGACACAAGTGAGGGGTTTTGTTCGTTGCACAAACACATTTGTGGGGGGGGGGGGGGCGTCACGCACGTGTGTGTGTATGTGGTGGGCTGCTGCATGTTGCACACGTGTGTGTGGGGGGGGGGCACAGGTACCAAGTATGTAGCTGTCGTCCTGATCCTCCATCCACCATCCTCCTCTGTCTCTGCCCCACGCCCTCCTGCCCCACCCCTCCCTCCTCCTCTCTGCCCCACTCCCTCCATCCCCTCCCTCCTTCTCTCTCTGCCCCACTCCCTCCTGCCCCACCCCTCCCTCCTCTCTCGGCCCCATCCCCTCCCTCCTTCTCTCTCTACCCCACTCCCTCCTGCCCCACCCCTCCCTCCTCTCTCGGCCCCATCCCCTCCCTCCTTCTCTCTCGGCCCCACACCCTCCTGCCCCACCCCTCCCTCCTTCTCTCTCTGCCCCACTCCCTCCTGCCCCATTCCCTCCCTCCTCTCTCAGCCCCATCCCCTCCCTTCTTCTCTCTCTGCCCCACTCTCTCCTCCCTCACCCCTCCCTCCTCCTCTCTGCCCCACTCCCTCCTTCCTTGACCCTTCTCTCCTCCTCCACCCCTACCCCAATTCCCCCATTCCCTCCCTCCTCCGTCTCTGCCCCACTCCCACCCTCCTCCAGTCTCCCCGCCCCACACTCCCTCCATCCCCGACGACCCCCCCCCTCCGTCTCTCTCCCTCCTCCCCCGTCTCTGTCTCATTCCCCCCCCTTCTCCTCCCCCAGCACGGGATTGTGGGAGGAAGCGGGGCGGACAGAGACACCCAGCGAACATGGCTGCACCATGATCCGCCTCGCCAGCGGCCGCCGCCTCCCGCAGCCCCAGCGCCAGCGCCGCCAGCCCGGGGCCTGAGCCAGCCAGGCGGGCGGGCCCCGGCCGGGGGCAGCGGAGGGCGCAGCGGCGGGGGGACCCCCCCCCTCCGGCAGCTCCCCCCTCCCGAGCCCCCCCTCCCCGCCGAGCCCCCCCCCCCCCCGCCCCTGCAGGGGACGCGCCGGGGCGCACAGGCCGAGGCGCGGCACCTGGGGGCCCCCGGGGCGCGCGCCCTGCGCCCCCCCGCCGCCGGCCCCATGGACAGGAACTACCCCAGCGCCGGCTTCGGGGACCCGCTGGGCGCCGGCCCGGGATGGAGCTACGAGCGCTCGGCCAAAGCCAGGTGAGCGGCCCCGGGGGCGCACGGCGCCGGCTTGGAGAGGGCGCGGGGGGACCCGGGCGCGGCGCAATGGGGGTGGCGCCGCGGCCTGCCGGGATTGGGCCCCCCCGGGAAAAGGGAGGGGCGAGGGTGCATTGGGGGGAGGCCCAAGCCTTTGCATGGGGACGGGGGTGCGGGGAAGGGAGCCCCCCCAACTCCGTGCACGGGGGTGGCGGGCCCAGGGTCGTCCCCCGTCCCCCCCCTGCACACACCTGTGCCAAGCCGGGCTCAGCTTCGGAGAGGGGGGCCCCTTCCCCGGCCCATCTGGCACGGGCCGGTTGTCAGGACCCTGGGGGCCCCCCCCAGCTGGGGAGGCGGAGGATGAGGATCCCCCTGCCCCCCAATAGGCCTCTTAGAGAGCAGGGGATGGGGATGGGGCCAGGGTGGGGGGCTGGGATAAGCGGGGCCTTTTCCAGGCCCTGGGTAGCACCAACCCACACCGGGGTGCTGGGAGGCATTTGGGGTTGTAGCCGCTGGTGGAGGGGCTCCGGGAACCCCCCCTTAGAGAGCAAGTGCAGACCCCCCAGGTCAGACGACGAGTCAAGAACGGAACCCAGGAGTCCTAGCACTCAGCGCTCCCTTCCCCCCCCCCCAGCTCCAAACCACTAGAACCCCTTCCCATCCTACAGCCAGGGACAGAACCCAGGAGTCCTGGCTCCCAGCTCGCCCCCTGCCCCGCTCTAACCACTAGACCCCACTCCTCTCCCGGAGCTGGGGACAGAACCCAGGAGTCCTGGCTCCCAGGCCCACTCCCCAGCTCAAACCACTAGACACCCCTCCCCTCCCCGAGTCAGGAATAGAACCCAGGAGTCCCATAGCTGCAACTGGGGGGGACCCATGCTGCCCAGCTGTTCTCCAGCAGCTGCGCCCCACCCCAGGGGTGGCCACATCTCCCTGCACCCAGTGTGTGGTCCCTGTACCTTAGGCCCAAGGAAGCCCTGAGGCGTTAGAAGGTACCATGACATCTCAGGCTGAGAGACCTTTCTCTGAACGTGTCTGAAGCAGTAAGATCTAGTGGTTAGAGCATGGGGGGGCTGGGAGCCAGGACTCCTGGGTTCTCTCCTGGCTGTGGGAGGGGGGTGGGGTCTAGTGGTTACCACAGTGGGGGCGGGGGGGGCAAGACTCCTGAGTTCTCTCGCGGCTCTAGGAGGGGAGTAGGGTCTAGTGGTTACCACAGGGGAGGCGGGGGGCAGGACTTCTGGGTTCTCTCCCTGGCTTTGCTGCAGGCTCTGACCTTCCCTGGCTCTTGGTGTCTCTCTGTGGACCATGGGTCTGAGAGTTGCCCCCCTGCGGAGTTGTGCTGTGCGACTGCATTGGTGGGGGGGAGTGCGTGGGGGGGGAGAAGATGTTTGGGGGAAGGGGAGGTGCGTGGGGAGGCCATTGGGGGAGGGGGTTTCTTTTCCTCTGGCTCAGCTCTGTCCCCCTGTGGCCGGCCCCACTGGTTCCAGCGTGGGGGGCAGGAGCCTGCGTCCCCCCCAACACCCAGGTGTGTGATGAGTTTGTGGGTTTCTGGGCTGCTCCCCTGACAGAATGAGGGCTGGGGGGGTGTCCCCCTGGGCAGGGGGCGGCGGTGAGTGTGTGACCTCCCACCCACCCTGGAGGGGAGACGGGACGCAGTCCCCCCCAGGTGTTGGCTGTTCCCCACACCCCCAGTGGCATTCTGCATTCTGCCCCCCAGAAGCCCTTCTGGCACCAATCTCTGTGTGACACCCCCGAGCAGAGCCCCCGTGAGTGGAAGCTGCTGGTTCCAGGAGCTGGAAGGTGGGGGAGGAGGGTCTAGTGGTTAGAGCGGGGGGGGGGCAGCTGGGAGCCAGGACTCTTGGGTTCTAACCCCAGCTCTGGGAGGGAAGAAGGGTCTAGTGGTTAGAGTGGGGGGTGAGGGCTGGGAACCAGGACTCCTCTCTGGGAGTGGGGCCTAGTGGGATTGGGGGCAGGGCATTGGGGTTCAGAGTCTGGGCTCTTGCCTGCTTGTGGGATGCGTTTCGGGGGGGGGGGCTGTGTAGGGTGGTGCCCGCCTGGCCTGCTCCTCACACCCTGCGGTGCCGGCGGCTGCACTGCTGCCTCGGTGCATGCTGGGGCTCTGCTGCATGTGTCCTGGAGGCGGGTGGGGAGGGGCAGGCATCTCTCAGCAAGCAGAACCCCCCGACATGGCCCCTGCATCTGCTGCACAGTGCAGAGATGCGCTGGGGTGCTGTCTGGGGCGTGCACGGTAGATGCAGTTGCCTCTGGATGGTGAAGGGACTTTTCGGTGCCGCCTGCACCCTCTTGCTGATGGTTGCACCTGTGTGGCACATGCCTTCCCTTGCAGGTGCGGGCCCCTGCCCAGCCCAGGCGTTTGCTGCATGGCGCATGCATCCTGCTGCGGGCGGTTGCATGTGCATAATGCATGCATTTGCATCTCTCTGCAAGCAGTTGCTCCCCAGCATGGTGCATACATTTGCCACATGGGGCACGCACCTGCTTGGTGAAGGCATTTGCAAGGGTGCAGGCAGCTCTCTGTGGGTTTTTGCATCTCCGAGGCCTGTGCATTTACAGTGGTGCATGCATTTTTCTGCCAGGAGGTTCCTGGGTGCATGCATTTCCTGCATGGGTGTGTATCCTACCACAGGGAGGTTTGCCTCATAGGACATTCCTTTGCTTGTGTTTGCAGGCAGTTGTATCCATATGGTGCATGCATTTTCCATGCTAGCTGCAACTCTCTTGCACCTGAGTAATGCATCTATTTGCTGTGATGTCTGCATCTCTCTGCAGCAGGCTGCACCCCCATGATGCATGCAATTGTGCATGCATCTCTCTGCAGCAGGTTGCATTCCCATGATGCATGCAATTGTGCATGCATCTCTCTGCAGCAGGTCGCATCCCATGATGCATGCAATTGTGCATGCATCTCTCTGCAGCAGGTCGCATCCCATGATGCATGCAATTGTGCATGCATCTCTCTGCAGCAGGTCGCATCCCATGATGCATGCAATTGTGCATGCATCTCTCTGCAGCAGGTCGCATCCCATGATGCATGCAATTGCTGTGGTGCCTGCATCTCTCTCTCAAAGCAGGGGCTCCTTAGCGCATCCCCTGCATTCACTGCCTGTTGCATCCGCCCTTCTACAGGGGATTGCAGCCACGTAGTGCATGGATTTACTGCAGTGCATGCATCGCTCAGCGGGCCTGGGCCCTGGCAAATCCCATGCATTCGTGCCGCGGCGCATACCTCATTCTGCATGCGCCTGGCACGTTCATATGCCTCTCTGTAGAAGCTGCAGCTTTGCCGTGGCTCACGCCTGCGTCCGTCCGCAGCCGGTTGCATCGAGGGGCTGCATGCCCCAGGGCCCTGCAGCCTGGGCTGTGCCTTGGCTGCATGGTGCATGGATCCCTCAGCTCCTGGTTGCGCCTGTCCAGCGTGGGCCTTGGCAGCATTGCGTGCCCCACCGTGGCCCATGGGCACCAGGAGGAACGGTTCAGTCCAAGCGGTTCGGTGCTGTGAGCGGAGGAGTTCTGTGGTTAGAGCAGGGGGTGGCTGAGAGCCAGGACTCCTGGGTTCTCTTGTGACGGGGAGAGGGGGTGTACTTGCTGGGCAGAGCTTAGGGTCTGATCAGGGTACGGTTCCCTGCTGGGCAGTTCTCTCTGCTTAGTAGGTGGTTGGAAATATCTAAATCTGTCTTCACACCTCTCGGGGATGGAGGGAAGCCCAGGGCTGGGCTAGCTGGGGGCTGCGGGTTGGGAGTAAGGGGCACCGGCAGAGCTGGGGGGGCAGGGCCGGGCGAGCAGGGGTGCGGGTTGGGAGTGAGGGGCACCGGCAGAGCTGGGGGGGCAGGGCCGGGCTGGGGGGAGCAGGGGGCTGCGGGTCGGGAGTCACGGGCACCGGCAGAGTGGGGGGGCAGGGCTGGCCTGGGGGGAGCAGGGGGCTGTGGGTCAGGAGTGAGGGGCACCGGTAGGGCTGGGGGGGCAGGGCAGGGCTGGAGGGAGCAGGGGGTTGCGGGTCAGGAGCGAGGGGCACTGGCAGGGCTGGGGGGGGGCGGGGCAGGGCAGGGCTGGGGGGAGCTGTGCGGCTCCGTTTTGGTGCCAGACTCCTTCCAGTGCCGTCAGCGAAGCTGGAAAGTGCCGGGGGGGGGGGGGATCAGACATCTCTGGCCAGGGCCAGGGACTACATTTCCCAGAATGCCCTTCTGTCACCACACTCCTGTGCCAGATGCTGGGAGGGGGATGGAGGGAAATCTTCCCGCTTCTCCGAGGAGCCGTGGGGCTGCGGAGGGGGGATCCATGGGGCGCGTTCTGCTTCTCCAGCGCATACGGGGGGGAGACACAACTGAGGGGGGGGGGGACACACGTGGGGGGGGGATCCCTGGTGAAAGCCCCTCCCTCATGGCAGAGGGATCACTGACGGGGCTGGCCCCCCCCCGCCGAGGGGAAAGGCCCCAGGCCCTATTCCCTGCCCCCCTGCACCAGCCTGTCCCTGCCCTGGGGCCAGATGGGAGCTGGCGCCCCCTAGAGAGGACAGGCCCCATGTCCTGCCCCCTGGGAGCTGGAGGCAGGGTGTGGGGGGGCATGACTGTCACTGACGCTGTCCCTCCCTCGCCCCCAGCCTGGTGTACGGCGGGTCCCGGACGTCCCATCCGGACACGGATATTCTGCACCGCCAGGCCTACGCCGCCCCCCACCCCCTGCAGGGCTACGCCACGAACCACCACCCCGCAGGTACGTCTCCGTCTTCTCCCGCTCGCGTGTCCGGCCGTTGTCCGTGTGTCCAGGTCTGGCTGGCTGGCTGTGTGCCTGTCCCCCTGCGTGTTCGTCCGTCCGTCCTCCTGGCCGTGTGCCCCTTCCCTTGTGTGTCTGTACGTCCGTCCTCCTGGCCGTGTGCCCCTCCCCCTGCGTGTCTGTCTGTCCGTCCTCCTGGCCGTGTGCCCCTCCTGCAGTGTGTCTCCTCCTTCCTGCCCACCTGTCTCTCTGTGGCCCCTCGTCCGCCTGTCCCTGGCTGTCTGCGTGGCCACCTGCCCCTCCCCCCGCTCTGCCCCCTTTATCCGTAGGTCTGGTGCCCTCCGCCTGTCTGTCCTCCCTCCCGCTCTTCTCCCCTCTCTGCCTGTCCCCCTCTGTCAGTCTGTCCTGCCAGCACCCCCCAATGCCCTGCCCCGTCTCTGTCCCCGGTCTGTCCATCTGCCCTGTCCCCGGTCTGTCTGTCCCATCTCTCCGTCTCTGTCCCCGGTCTGTCTATCTGCCCTGTCCCCGGTCTGTCTGTCCCATCTCCCCGTCTCTATCCCCCGTCTGTCCATCTGTCTTGCCCCCGCCTGTCTCTGTCCCCGTCTGCCCCTCCCCCGTCTGTCTGTCCCATCTCCCTTGTCTGTCCGTCTGCCCCTCCGCCGTCCGTCTGTGCCCCCCTCACTGTCTCTCCCCCCAGGTCTCTCGGGGCTCTTCGAGACCGGACTCCATCACGCCAGCAGCGCCACCCCCGATGCCTCCGTCATGAACCTCATCTCGGCGCTGGAGTCGCGGGCCCCCCAGCCCGGCCCCTCGGCCTCCTCGCTGCTCTCCCAGTTCCGCACCCCCTCCTGGCAGACAGGTATGTGGGGGTGGGGAGACCCCCCTCAGGGGGCGGGGCCTGAACAGGGTCACTGTCAGCAGGGGCGGGGCATGCCCCACTCTAGCCCCGCCCCTCAGCCAGGCCCCGGCTGCCCGCCTTAGCCCCGCCCCTCAGCCAGGCTTGGGCTTCCCCCGCCTTAGCCCCGCCCCTCAGCCAGGCCCCAGCTGCCCGCCTTAGCCCCGCCCCTCAGCCGGGCCCGTTGCCCGCCTTAGCCCCGCCCCTCAGCCAGGCTTGGGCTTCCCCCCCCTTAGCCCCGCCCCTCAGCCAGGCCCCGGCTGCCCCCCTTATCCCCGACCCCTGTTCAACCCCCTCTCCAGCCGGGCTTGGACTGGACTCAAACCCCAGCCACACTGTAGGTCCCAGATCTCCCCAAGGGGGCCTTGGGGCAGAGGCCCCTGGGTCCCTGTGAGTGCCTCCCGTCCCAGGCGGGGGCTGTGGGTGCAGGCGGGTGCCGCTCCTGTCTCTGACCCGCCCCCCCGTTCTCCCCCAGCCATGCACACGCCGGCCCCGGCTGAGCTCTTCATCTCGGGCGCCATCCCCGGCTCGGGCACCTTCCCGTCGTCCTCGGCGCTGTCGGCCTACCAGCACCCGGCCTCCTTCAGCGGGCGCAGCTTCCCGGTCAGCTCCTCGCTCAGCCTGCCGGACGCCGCCTTCAGCCCCAGCTCCAACGGGCTGCTGTCCCCGCACGACCCGCTGCTGCACATCAAACCCTCCCAGGCCAGCGTGCCCTCCTCCCTGAGCTTCGACCGGCTAGGCAGCGCCGTGCTGGGCACCGGGCTGCCCTCCCAGAGCTCGGCCTACCGCAGCGCCCAGGAGTCGGCCTCCCGCCACCTGCCCTCCCAGTTCAACCTGCTCTCGTCCTCCCTGGGGCCCCCCTCGGACCAGTCCTCGCAGCTGTACAACGCCTCCGTCTTCTCCAGCTCGCCCGCCGCCTCCATGGAGCGGGCCATGCCCCGGCAGGACAGCGTCATCAAACACTACCAGCGGCCCTCCAGCACCCAGCCCCAGCTGCCCGCCGCCCACTCCCTGCAGCACTACTTGAGCTGCGGGGGCAGCTACCAGCAGATGTCCCACCGCGCCGGCCTCTCCTGCAGCCCGCTGGGCGAGCCCTCGCCCGCCGGCTCCGAGGGCTCCCAGAAGCCGCCGCAGGCCCCCCGCCAGGAGCCGGGGCAGAGCTACCGGCCCATCATCCAGTCGCCCGGCTACTCGGGCGCCGCGGCCGGCTCCTCCTCCAAATCCAAGAGCTACTCGGCCTCCCGCCAGACCCCCCGCTCCACCGCCACCCCCAAGTGCCAAAGCAGCTTCTCCGTCTCCGTCGCCAAGCCCAGCTCGGTCATCGCCAGCCAGTCCCAGGCCTACTCTCCCGGCCAGCCCCAGAGCCTGCTGTCCATGAGCCAGCCCCAGAGCTACGCCGTGAGCCAGCCCCAGAGCCTCTCCTCCGTCAGCCAGGCCTCCCAGTTCAGCGGCAGCCAGGCTCAGGACCTGACCAGCGTCAGCAAGGCGCAGAGCTACGGGACGGGGCAGGCCCAGCCCGGGGGGCAGGGCGGGCAGGCCGGGCAGGGGCTGCAGCCCTGCGTGAGCCAGAGCCAGGCCTACTCCCCGGAGCAGCTGCAGGGGCTGTCGACGGTGGGCTACAGCGTCCAGGCCGAGCCCCACGTCTCGGTGAGCCAGACCCCCAGCTACGGGCCGGCCCACTCCCAGGGCATGCCCACCGCCAGCCCCTCGCTGAGCTACAGCACCGGCCACTCGCCCGCCATGCCCAGCCACCCGCAGCCCATCGGCTACGCCCACGGGCAGAGCCTCCCCGACTCCAGCCCGTCGCAGATCGGCCGGCCCCTGCAGTCGCCCACGGCCGCCCGGCCCCAGAGCGTGAACTCGCCTGGCCAGTCCCAGAAATACCTGACGTCGGTGCTGTCGCCTTCCTTCCTGCAGCCGGCGCACGGGCAGAGCTACCCGGGCGTGGAGCGGGCGGCCTCCTACGGCAAGGCCAAGGCCGAGTCGGACCTGCTGGCGGCCGAGCGGGCGGAGGACGAGGATTTCCTCATTCAGCACCTGCTGCAGTCCCAGACGCCGCCCCCCCGGGGGCCGGCCGAGGGGCTGGTGCAGTGCGAGGAGCGGGGGGGCAAGGGGCTGGCCTACGGGGGGCTCAGCAAGTCGGAGGAACGATACCACCTGCAGAGCGTCATCCGCACCAACTCCAGCCTGGACAGCCAGGGCCTGGAGCTCTCCCTGCAGGGCCTGAAGGAGAAGAAGAAAGGGGAGCGGCCCCACGCCCGCTCCACCCCAGAAGCGCTCGCCACCTCCGTGGTGCATTACAGCCACCAGGCCGGCTCCATGGAGAGCTACGCCCAGGACATGAAGAAGTCGGTGGAGCACCTGCAAGCCGGGGCCAAGGACCTGGGCCAGGCCCACTCCTACCTGCAGAAGACCCCCGAGCACGGCCCCCAGCCCCACCGCATGGTGGGCGAGCCCCCGCCTATGGAGCTGCTGCCCGGCCAGCAGGGGGCGCCGCTCCTGCTGGACTCGTCCCCCGACCTGCCCCAGCTCTCCCTGCCCCCGCCCCAGCAGCAGCAGCAGCAGTCCCAGCTGCTGCAGTCGGTGCTGACTCACACCCAGAGCCAGCTGCATCCCCGGGCCAAGGTGCACCTGCTGGAGCCCCAGCGCCTCCACCCGCCCGAGCCCCCCTCGCCCCAGCTCCAGCTGCAGGCCCTGGAGGCCCACCTGCACCAAGCGCACGTGCGCTCGCAGGGCCTGGACCCCCAGCAGTCGCCCCAGCTGCAGGGCCAGCTGCAGGCCGAGAACATGGAGGTGCTGGGCCAGTCCCAGGAGATCCAGGACTTCCTGGAGCCTGACCTGAGCCTGGAGTCCCACCTGGGCCAGGGCGGGGCCGGCCTGGAGCCCGACTCCTCCCAGCAGGTGCCCCAGGCCCAGCTGGAGGCCAAGGACCAGTTTGAGAGCCCCAGCCCGCAGGGCTCCAAGCAGCGCTTCGTGCCCCTCACCTCCATCTGCTTCCCGGACTCACTGCTGCAGGACGAGGACCGCAGCTTCTTCCCCGGCATGGAGGACATGTTCGGGCCGGGGGCCTGCGGCCCCGACGACTTCCCCAAGCCGGGCTGCGGGGAGGACGAGCCCCCCAGCCTGGAGCGGGCCGAGGGCCTGAAGGGCGGGGCCGGCGGCTATGACATGCTGCCGGCCGGCCAGGGCTACCAGGGCTACTGCCCCGGCGAGGGCGGGGACGGATCCCACCTGGCCATGGAGCCGGTCAAACACGAGCTGCCCTCCACCGTCAACGCCGAGCCCCTGGGGCTGATCCAGGCGGGCCACGGCGGGCCGGAGGGGGCTGCCAAGCCGGGCCTCACCTCCCCCATCTTCTGCTCCTCCAAGCCCAAGAAGCTGCTGAAGACCACCTCCTTCCACCTGCTCAAGAAGCGGGACCCCCCGTTCCAGCCCCCCAAGAAGGCCTACGCCCAGGAGTACGAGTTCCAGGACGACGAGGACAAGGCCGACGTGCCGGCCGACATTCGCCTGAACAGCCGGCGCCTGCCCGACCTGCTGCCCGACCTCATCTCCAGCTGCCGGACCCGGCCCAGCCTCGGCCCCATGGGCGACATCGACTTCTGCCCCCACCACAGCGCCGCCGACGGCCCCAAGAAGCGGGGCCGCAAGCCCACCAAGCCCAAGCGGGACGGGCCCCCCCGGCCTCGTGGCCGGCCCCGCATCCGGCCCCTGGCCGAGCCCCACGGCGTCCTGCCCCCTGACGGGGCCAAGAAGCCCCGGGGCAGGGGGCGGGGGCGGGGGAAAAAGGGGGGCGAGGAGGGGGGCGAAGGAGGGGCTGGCGTGGAGCCCCTCAAGCCGCTCAAGGTAATGGGGGGGCAGGGACCTGGTTGGGGAGGGAGGGGCCCTGGCTGGGGGGGAAGGGAGGGGTGTTGAGGGAGGGGCCCTGGCTGAGGAGGGAGGGGCTGGGAGTGGGGTCCTGGCTGGGACAGGAGGGTCTTTGTGTGGGCAGGGCCCTGGCTGGGGAGGGAGGGGTTGTAAGGGGGCGGGGCCCTGGCTGGGGGGCAGGGTGGGGAGTGGGGGGCAGCCGAGGGCTCCTGGGGGACAGGCCTGGGGGCAGCCGCGGGCTCCCGGGGGACAGGACGGGAGGCTGGGGGTGGTGGTGGGCTCCTGGGGGGCAGGGCGGAGGGCTCCCGGGGGGCTGGGGGCGGTGGTGGGCTCTTGGAGGGCAGGGAGCCTGGAGAAGGGGCATCTCTGTCTGGGGCCGTCCCCGCAGCGCCCCTGAGCCCCGTTCTCCCCCCAGATCAAGCTGGCGGTGCCCAAGGGCGGCGAGGGGGCCCCGGCAGAGCCGGCCCCCTCCGGGCCGGCGCCCCCCGAGGCCGGGCTGGACAGCAGCCAGACGCGGGAGAAGATCAAGGCGAAGATCCGGGAGGTGGAGGAGAAGCAGCCGGAGATGAAGTCGGGCTTCATGGCCTCCTTCCTGGACTTCCTCAAGTCGGGCAAGCGGCAGCAGCTGCCCACGGCCGCCACCAGCCCCCCCAAGACCCCGCGGCCCCCCGCGGCCCAGCCCCCCTTCGGCCTGGCGCCCCCCCTGCTGCCGGGGGCGCTGGACGGGGCCGAGGGCGAGGGGCTCGTCATGAGCTGCACCAGCCCCTGCAAGCGGCTGGACGAGGAGCTGAAACGCAACCTGGAGACGCTGCCCTCGTTCTCCTCCGACGAGGAGGACTCCGTGGGCAAGAACCAGGACCTGCAGAAGAGCATCTCCTCCGCCATCTCCGCCCTGGACGACCCGGCCGAGCGCAAGGAGGGCGACGGGGCCGGTGGGTGCCGCGCGCCCGCCCCGCGTCCCCCCGGGGGGCTCCCCTGCCCCGGGTCCCCCGCCTCCCCCTGGGGGGTTCCCCCAGCCCGGGGCCCCCTGCCTCCCCGCGGGGGAATCCCCCATCTCGCGTCCCCCCAGGCGGTCCCCCGGCCCCAGGTCCCCCACATTTCCGCCCCAAGCTTCCTCCCCTCCCCATATCCCCCCACATCCTCCCAGGGTGATTCCTGCCTCCCCTCCCCCCGGGGGAATCACCCGGCCCACTTCTCCTCCCCCCACATCCTCCCCTGCTCCATGTCCCCCCCGGGGAGTTCTCCTGTCCCGCATCCCCCCACCCCACGTCCCCCCACGTGTCCTCACCCCGTGGCCTCCTGGGGTGTCTCCCCAGCCTATGTCTCGCTGTGTCCTCTCTTGCCCTGCGTGCTCCCCTGCCCTGTAATCCCATGCATCTCCCCACCCCACGTCCTCTGGGGTGTCCCAGCATCCCCCTGCCCTGTGTCCCCCAGCACCTCTGGGGCCTTCCCCTGCCCCACTCCCCCTGCATCCTTGGGACATCCTCACCTCCCTCTGCGGCAGGTCCCCTCTTGCCCCTGAGACCTCTGAATCCTCTGCACCCTGCTATGGAGTGCCCCCAAACCCTTTGGGGTGCCCCCAATTGTCCTCCTGGGACGCCCCCCACCCCACTATGGTGCTGCCAGTTCTCTAGATCCCCCCCCCCACTCACTGTGGTCCCCCGGGACGCCCCCCCCACCCACTACGGTGCTGCCAGTTCTCTAGATCCCCCCCCACTCACTGTGGTCCCCCGGGACGCCCCCCACCCCACTATGGTGCTGCCAGTTCTCTAGATCCCCCCCCACTCACTGTGGTCCCCCATATCCCCCTGGGGATGGCCCTGCCCCCACAGGGGTTCCCCCCGGGACCCCCAATCCCCACCCCTGAATCCCCCAGAGACACCCCTGCCCCCGGTAGCTACACGCACCCCCGGGGATGGGACGGGTGCCCCAGAGCATGCTGGGTAAGAGGGTTCATCCCCCCCACCACCACCACCTGCGCTAACCCTCCCCCCCACCCACAGACGCCCCCGCGGCGGAGGAGAAGCTGCCCAGCCCGGCCCCCTCCGAGGCTTCCCAGCAGGAGCCCCCCCCAGCCGCCTCCCCGGCCTCGCCCCCCGAGCCCCCCCCGCCGCCCCCCGTGGGGCCCCCGGCCCAGGCCTCCCCTGAGCTGGAGGAGCCGGAGGACGCGCGGCCCCTGCACCTGGCCAAGAAGCAGGAGACGGCAGCCGTGTGCGGCGAGACGGACGAGGAGGAGGCCGAGAGCGGAGGGGAGGGGATCTTCCGGGAACGCGACGAGTTCGTCATCCGCGTGGAGGACATCCAGGCCCTCAAGGTGGGGGTCTGCAGATCGGGAGTGAGGGGCGCCGGGGGGAGCCCAGGGCTGTGGGTCGGGAGCGAGGGGCGCCGGCAGGGCTGGGGGGGGCAGGGCCGGGCTAGCAGGAGGCTGCGGGTTGGGAGTGAGGGGCGCCGGCTGGGGGGGGGGCAGGGGGCTGCGGGTCGGGAGTGAGGGGCACTGGCAGGGCTGGGGGGGGGCAGGGGGCTGCGGGTCGGGAGTGAGGGGCGCCGGGGGGAGCCCGGGGTGGGGCTGGCAGGGGGCTGCGGGTCAGGAGCGAGTGACCCCCCCTCTCCCCGGTCTCTAGCTGGCGCTGCAGACGGGCCGGGAGCCGCCCCCCATCTGGCGGGTGCAGAAAGCCCTGCTGCAGAAATTCACCCCCGAGATCAAGGACGGGCAGCGGCAGTTCTGTGCCACCAGCAACGTGAGTGTCCCCGCACCTCCCCCGCCGGAGTGTGGGGGTGACCCCCCCCCCCCCCCGTGACAGACCCCTGGTGCCCCACTACGAGCCAGCCTAGGGCTTTTCCTGCGCCACCCCCAAGTGGGGATGCTCGTGGCGGGAGGGGAGATCCTGGGGGGGGGGGGGGGCTGTGCCCTGTGAGGATGGGGTGACCGGGGGGGCCACGCGCCCAACGGGGGTGGGGACACCGGGGAAAGAAGTTTCCGTGTCCGTTCCCAGCTCCCCTTTCGGACACGGGAGTCGGAGACACCCCCAGGAGCAGCCTCCCCCCTCCCCTGCTTTTCCTCGCTCCCTGATCTCTGCTGCCCCCCCTTCCCCCCCCAGTACCTGGGTTATTTCGGGGACGCCAAGAACCGCTACCAGCGTCTCTACGTGAAGTTCCTGGAGAACATCAACAAGAAGGATTACGTTCGCGTCTGCTCGAAGAAGCCCTGGCACCGGCCGCTGCAGGCTGTGAGGTGAGGGGGGGTTCAGAGAGGGACGGGGGGGGGCTGACCCCTCCCCGGCGCATTTCCTGCCTGCTCCGGGCTCGGCCTTCGGTGCCTAACGGGCCCCCCGCTCCCTTCCCGCCCCGTGCAGGAGACAAAACCAGCCCAAGACTTCGGGCCCCAAGGTCCCGGCCCCGCCCAAGGCCGAGAAGCAGCCGGAGGCGTCGGAGCGGGCGGAGAAGCCGGAGAAGGGCCCCAAGCCGGAGAAGGGCCCCAAGCCGGACAGGCCCCCCAAGGCGGAGCGGGCCGAGAAGCCGCCCCGGGCGGAGAAGCCGGCCAAGGCCGACAAGGCCCCCAAAGCAGAGAAGCCGGAGCCCCCAGCGCCTGCCCCCCCCAAGGCCAGCCCGGCTGGTGGCCCCAAGCCCAAGCCCAAGCCCGCCAAGGTGAAGGCGGAGCCGCCCCCGAAGAAGAGGAAAAAATGGCTGAAGGAAGTGGCGTCCTCCTCGGACTCGGAGTCCAGCCCGGAGCAGCAGAGCGAGGAGGAGGGTGAGCCCAGGGGGCGCGCGGCGGGAGGGGAGGGCGGGGAATCTTAGCGCCGGTACCCAGCTCCGGCCGGTCGGTTCAAGCCACACGGGTCCCATCCCGCCAGCCAGCCCCGGGGCTCCTCCACCCAGCTCCAATCCCACCCAGTCCTCTTCTCCCTGTTACTGGGGTCACCCCAGGTGCAGGAAAGGCCTGGGTAAACCCCACATGCAAAGCCCAGAGAAAGAAAAATAGCGAACCAGAGAAAACGCCCCCAGAGTGAAAGCGGAGGTGAGAGGGGAAAAGGCGTCCTTTACAAAGTCAAATCCCAGTGAGGAAAGGAGTCTAAACACCGGCAAGTCAAGTGGAAAAGGATCGTTAGGCCAAAAGAGACTGTAAAGAGCCACCAGCAAATGACACAAAAATGAACGGCACGGTTTTTTAAGTACTTGAGAATCAGGAAGCCTGACCAACAATCAATGAGTGACGTGCGTGCGAAGGGACCACTCAAGGAAGACAAGGCCGTTGGAGTTCGGAAGGATCTCGGATAGGACTCTGCAGAACTACTCGCTGCAGGGCATCGCCCGTCGCTTACCTCAGCCTCCGGACCAGGCGGCTGGAGGGCAGCTCATGATTTTTAAAAAAGGCTCCAGGGGGGCGATCCTGGCAATTCCAGGCCAGCAAGCCTGACTCCAGTGCCGGGCAAAGTGGTTAAAGCCGTAGTAAAGAAGAGCATGATCCGGCACAGAGATGAACGTGATGCGTTGGCTTTTGGAAAGGAAAATCACGCCTCCCCCATCTATTAGGATTCCTCGAGGGGGTCGACATGTGAACAAGGGGGAGCCAGAGTCCTTAGACTTTCACAAAGCCTGTGACAAGGTCCCTCACCCAAGGCTCTTACGCGAACTAAGCTGTCATGGGATAAGGGGGAAGGGCCGTCATGGATCAGTAACTGGGGAAAGACAGGAAATAAAGGGTCGGTTTTCAGACTGGATACAGGTGACTAGCGGGGTCCGCACCAGGCCCAGCGCTGCTCACCTTGGGCATAAGTGAGCAGGGAGGCGGCCGAGTTTGCAGACAACACCAAATGACGCAGGATAGGTCAGTCCAAAGCAGGCTGCGAAGAGTTGCAAAGGGACCTCACCGAGCTGCCGGTGACATTCTGGGTCGATTGGAAACAGCATCCCCACTCTACGTGCCAAAGGCTGGGGCCTGAATTAGCTGTTCCCACTCAAGCAGGAGCTCCGGGGGTCATTGTGGGTCGTTCTCTGCAAACGTCCACTCGGTGGGCAGCAGCCGTCAGAAGAGCGAGCAGCGTGTTGGAAAGGGATCGCTCATAAGAGAACAAATATCCTAACGGTGCTCCATCAATCCATGGCACGTCCACGCCTCGAATTCTGCATCCCATTCCGGTCGCCCCATCTCAAAACAGACGTACTGGAACGGAAGAGGTGGCAGAGAAGGGCGACAAAACCTCTTAGGGGGCAGAACAGCTTCCATACAAGGAGAGGTGAAAAAGCTGGGGCCGGTTCTGCTGGGAAAAGAGACGACTAAGGGATATGAGAGAGATCTATAAACTTATGAGCAGTGTGGAGCAAGTGACTAGGGAAGTGTTATTTACCCCTTCTCAAAACACAAAAACAAGGGGTCACCCGATGACATTAACGGACAGCAGGTTTAAAACGAAGCTAAGGAAGTCTTTCTTCACCCAGCACACCGTTAACCTGCGGAACTCCTTGCCAGGGGATGTGGCTATGAGACAGGACGGGCAGGGACCTGGTTCCGGGTGGCCCTGAATCTCTGGTGGCTGGGAGCTGGGATTGGCTGGGGGGGGGTGGGGGAGCTCGCTGGGGGCCCTGTTCTCTTAGCTCCCTCCCCCCCTCGAAGCTGGGTTCGAGGAGTGGTGGGGTTTTGTTCGGGCTATCCAATGAGGGCCCACAGACAGACTGCTTAGAGCGACCCGTTGTCTCCAGTGCCCTGCGCTCCCGCACACCTTCCCTTTCACGTCCCGTGCACTTCGCATCATGGGAGGGAGCCGGGGCAACCCCTGGAGTTTGCCACTTCGGGCAATTCCTGGACCCCTCTGGCCACCCGTGGGTGGTGCCCTTGTCCCCACCAACAGGGTGAGCTGGAGCAGGCGGTATGCAAATGAGCCTCACTGCAGGCTGTGGGGGGTGCTCTCCTGCTTCACCACTAGAGGACGGGTTCTGTGCTCTGGGCCTGACTGGGGGGCGGGGGGGCCAGGCTCTGGGCCCTGGGGGGACTATAGACTCCGGGGGGAGGGGCGCTCTGGGCCCTGGAGGGGACTATAGACTCTGGGGATGGGGGGGGGGCTCTCTGGGCCCTGGGGCGACTATAGACTCTGGGGAGGGCAGGGTCTGACTTGGGGGGGGGGCTCTGGCCCAGAGCGGGGGCTGGCAGGTAGGAGCTGGTGTGCTGCAGGGATGCCGGTGGGGGGCTGCTCTGCGCGGTGTGGAGGTATAAGGGGGGGGGCTGGCCATGGGGCATGGCCAGGCCCCCCCCCTCACAGCTGTGTCCCCCCCCCCCCAGAGCGAGTGCCGATGGGCCGGGTGTTGAACACGCGGGCGATGAAGGAAATGTACCGGAGCTACGTGGAGATGCTGGTCAGCACGGCCCTCGACCCCGACATGATCCAGGCCCTGGAGGACACCAACGGTGGGTACCCCTGCCCCCCACGGCTGGGGCCCCCCCGTTCTCCCCTCACGGCTTGGGGGCCTGCCCTGCCCCTCACGGCTGGGGGGCCCGCCCTGCCCCCCATGGCTGAGGGGTCTGCCCTGCCTCCCTGCCCCCCACAGCTGGGGCCCCCCCTGTTCCCCCCCATGGCTGAGGGGCCTGCCCTGCCCCCCTGCCCACCATGGCTGGGAGTCCCCCAGTTTCCCGCCCGCGACTGGGAGCCTGCCCCCCTCTCCCCCCAGCCAGGGAAGGGGGAAATCTGCCCTGACCCCCCCACACACACACATGGCTGGGGGAGGGGTACTTGTCCCCCACTGAGGGAGGGGGGTGGTTCCTGACGGCTGCATTGGAACTGGGGGGGGGGTGAACCGAGGGTGGCCAGTAACCTTTGCCCTCTTGCCCCCCTCCCCCAGACGAGCTGTACCTGCCCCCCATGCGCAAGATCGACGGGATCCTGAACGACCACAAGAAGAAAGTCCTGAAGCGGGTGTCACTGCACCCGGCGCTGCAGGTGGGGGGCGCCAGGGGGGTGCCCCTTGGGGGTGGCTGCAGGAACGCTGGGGCTGGGGGGGGGGACTCTGGGGCTGGGGAGAAGGTGCCGGGGAGTCTTCGGGCTGGCTGGGGGGGGGCCCTGCGCTGGGAGGGGGGACTGGGTTCTTTGCACCTCTGGGGCCGGGGGGGGACCCTGTAACCTAGGCGCCGTGTGCAGGAGGCACCCCCCCCGCCATCCTGCTGTGACCCCCGTCCCCCCCCAGGAGGCGCTGCACACCTTCCCACAGCTGCAGGCGGAGCCGGGCGAGGCGCTGGTGAGGCTGCGCCCCACGGGGCAGCCCTACAACCGCAAGACCCTCAACAAGCTGAAGAAGAGCGTGTCCAAACCCCAGGTGGGTGCGGGGGCAGGGGGAGGGGGGCGGCAGCAGGTGTGCGGGGCTGGGGGGGGGGAGCATGGCTGCGGGGGAGGGGCTGGAGCCCCCGACTGACCCCCCCCCCTTTCACCCCCCAGGAGTTCAAGGTCGATGTGGAAAAGTCGTTTTTCTTCACCCTGTACCATTCCCTCCATCACTACAAATATCACACCTTCCTGCGCTGCAAGGACGAGGTGAGCCCCCCCCCCGGCCCCCTGCCTGCCCCCCGCCTGCCCCCTGCCCCCCACCCCGTACCATTCCCTCCATCACTACAAATATCACACCTTCCTGCGCTGCAAGGACGAGGTGAGCCCCCCCCCGGCCCCCTGCCTGCCCCCCGCCTGCCCCCTGCCCCCCACCCCGTACCATTCCCTCCATCACTACAAATATCACACCTTCCTGCGCTGCAAGGACGAGGTGAGCCCCCCCCCGGCCCCCTGCCTGCCCCCCGCCTGCCCCCCACCAACCCTCTGCCCCCCACCCCGTACCATTCCCTCCATCACTACAAATATCACACCTTCCTGCGCTGCAAGGACGAGGTGAGCCCCCCCCGGCCCCCTGCCTGCCCCCCGCCTGCCCCCCACCAGCCCCCTGCCCCCCACCCCGTACCATTCCCTCCATCACTACAAATATCACACCTTCCTGCGCTGCAAGGACGAGGTGAGCCCCCCCCGGCCCCCTGCCTGCCCCCCGCCTGCCCCCTGCCCCCCACCCCGTACCATTCCCTCCATCACTACAAATATCACACCTTCCTGCGCTGCAAGGACGAGGTGAGCCCTCCCCGCCCCCCACCGGCCCCCTGCCAGCCCCCCTGCCTTCCCCCCACCAGCCCCCTGCCCCCCACCCCGTACCATTCCCTCCATCACTACAAATATCACACCTTCCTGCGCTGCAAGGACGAGGTGAGCCCCCCCCCGGCCCCCTGCCTGCCCCCTGCCCCCCACCCCGTACCATTCCCTCCATCACTACAAATATCACACCTTCCTGCGAGCCCCCCCCGGGCCCCCTGCCTGCCCCCTGCCCCCCACCCCGTACCATTCCCTCCATCACTACAAATATCACACCTTCCTGCGCTGCAAGGACGAGGTGAGCCCCCCCCCGGCCCCCCTGCCTGCCCCCTGCCCCCAACCCCGTACCATTCCCTCCATCACTACAAATATCACACCTTCCTGCGCGGCAAGGACGAGGTGAGCCCCCCCCGGCCCCCTGCCGGCCCCCCGCCTGCCCCCTACCTGCCCCCCACCCCGTACCATTCCCTCCATCACTACAAATATCACACCTTCCTGCGCTGCAAGGACGAGGTGAGCCCCCCCCGACCCCCCGCCAGCCTCCCTGCCTGCCCCCCGCCTGCCCCCTGCCCCCCACCCCGTACCATTCCCTCCATCACTACAAATATCACACCTTCCTGCGCTGCAAGGACGAGGTGAGCCCCCCCCGGCCCCCTGCCTGCCCCCCGCCTGCCCCCCACCAGCCCCCTGCCCCCCACCCCGTACCATTCCCTCCATCACTACAAATATCACACCTTCCTGCGCTGCAAGGACGAGGTGAGCCCCCCCCGGCCCCCTGCCTGCCCCCCGCCTGCCCCCTGCCCCCCACCCCGTACCATTCCCTCCATCACTACAAATATCACACCTTCCTGCGCTGCAAGGACGAGGTGAGCCCTCCCCGCCCCCCCCCGGCCCCCTGCCAGCCCCCCTGCCTTCCCCCCACCAGCCCCCTGCCCCCCACCCCGTACCATTCCCTCCATCACTACAAATATCACACCTTCCTGCGCTGCAAGGACGAGGTGAGCCCCCCCCCGGCCCCCTGCCTGCCCCCTGCCCCCCACCCCGTACCATTCCCTCCATCACTACAAATATCACACCTTCCTGCGAGCCCCCCCCGGGCCCCCTGCCTGCCCCCTGCCCCCCACCCCGTACCATTCCCTCCATCACTACAAATATCACACCTTCCTGCGCTGCAAGGACGAGGTGAGCCCCCCCCCGGCCCCCTGCCTGCCCCCTGCCCCCAACCCCGTACCATTCCCTCCATCACTACAAATATCACACCTTCCTGCGCTGCAAGGACGAGGTGAGCCCCCCCCGGCCCCCTGCCTGCCCCCCGCCTGCCCCCTACCTGCCCCCCACCCCGTACCATTCCCTCCATCACTACAAATATCACACCTTCCTGCGCTGCAAGGACGAGGTGAGCCCCCCCCGACCCCCCGCCAGCCTCCCTGCCTGCCCCCCGCCTGCCCCCTGCCCCCCACCCCGTACCATTCCCTCCATCACTACAAATATCACACCTTCCTGCGCTGCAAGGACGAGGTGAGACCCCCCCGACCCCCCGCCAGCCTCCCCGCCTGCCCCCCACCAGCCCTCTGCCCCCCACCCCGTACCATTCCCTCCATCACTACAAATATCACACCTTCCTGCGCTGCAAGGACGAGGTGAGCCCCCCCCCCCGCCAGCCCCCCCGCCTGCCCCCTACCTGCCCCCTGCCCCCCACCCCGTACCATTCCCTCCATCACTACAAATATCACACCTTCCTGCGCTGCAAGGACGAGGTGAGCCCCCCCCTGCCCCCTGCCGGCCCCCCGCCTGCCCCCTGCCCCCCACCCCGTACCATTCCCTCCATCACTACAAATATCACACCTTCCTGCGCTGCAAGGACGAGGTGAGCCCCGCCCCGGCCCCCTGCCTGCCCCCCACCAGCCCTCTGCCCCCCACGCCGTACCATTCCCTCCATCACTACAAATATCACACCTTCCTGCGCTGCAAGGACGAGGTGAGCCCTCCCCGCCCCCCCACCGGCCCCCTGCCAGCCCCCCTGCCTTCCCCCCACCAGCCCCCTGCCCCCCACCCCGTACCATTCCCTCCATCACTACAAATATCACACCTTCCTGCGCTGCAAGACGAGGTGAGGCCCCCCGCCAGCCCCCCCGCCTGCCCCCCGCCCCGTACCATTCCCTCCATCACTACAAATACCACACCTTCCTGCGCTGCAAGGACGAGGTGAGCCCTCCCCGCCCCCCACCGGCCCCCTGCCAGCCCCCCTGCCTTCCCCCCACCAGCCCCCTGCCCCCCACCCCGTACCATTCCCTCCATCACTACAAATATCACACCTTCCTGCGCTGCAAGGACGAGGTGAGACCCCCCCGGCCCCCCGCCTGCCCCCCGCCAGCCCCCCCGCCTGCCCCCTGCCCCCCACCCCGTACCATTCCCTCCATCACTACAAATATCACACCTTCCTGCGCTGCAAGGACGAGGTGAGCCCCCCGCCGGCCCACCGCCTGCCCCCTGCCAGCCCCCCAGCCCCCCGCCTGCCCCCCCTGCCCCCCACCCCGTACCATTCCCTCCATCATTACAAATACCACACCTTCCTGCCCTGCAAGGACGAGGTGAGACCCCCCCCAGCCCCCCGCCTGCCCCCTGCCAGCCCCCCAGCCCCCTGCCCTGCCTCCCACTCCTCCCCCCCAGCTCCCGCAATCCCTGCCCTGCCCCAGACCTACCGGTGCCCCTCACTCCCGCCCCGCAGCCCCCTGCCAGCCTAGTCCTGGGCTCCCCCAGCCCCGCCGGTGCCCCTCGCTCCCGCCCCGCAGCCCCCTGCCAGCCCGGCCCCGCCGGTGCCCCCAGCCCCGGCCCCCCCGCTGACGGCGTCTCTCCCCGCAGACGTCGGCCATCGAGGGGCAGGACGCGGACCTGGGCCAGGAGGAGGTGGTCCAGCAGTGCATGCGGAACCAGCCCTGGCTGGAAAAGCTCTTTGACTCCTTCAGCGACCTCCTGACACAAGCCCAGACCAAGTGCGCGTGACCCCCCCTCTCCCACGGCGCAGGCCCCGCCCCCCGGGCCGGGGAGGGCTTTGGACCGAGGGCCCGGGGGGGGGCGCATTGGGGGTCCCGCTCCCCACCCCCCCGTTGGTGGTGGTGATCTCCAGGACAGACCCCCCCACACCCACCTTGGCTTGGGGTGGCTGTGGCCCTGGGGGGGGAGGAACATGCCCAGAGGTGAGGGTGGCCCTGGGGTCTATGGGCCTGCCCCCCCCGGTTCCCCCTCCCATACAGAGAAATTTTATTTATATATATATGTATAAATGTCTATTTAGCAGCTTCCTTTCTCTGTATGGGGATGGGGGGAGCCCCCCCCCCCCCCCCCCGCCCCCGCGGCTGGGGAAGCCCACAGGGCATAGCGGGGACTGGTGAGAGAAGGGGGTGGGTGATGGGTTAGGGAACCAGGACTCCTGGGTTCCTTCCCCAGCTCTGGGAGGGGAACAGAGTCTGGGGCGGGGGGGAGTCGGGAACCCGGACTCCTGGGTTCCGTGCTTAGCACACCCACTTTGTCCCGTCGGTCCCCCGTTTTTGCCCACCCTCCCCCTGCAGCAGGGAATTGGCTAGTCAGGGGACGACCGAAGGCAACCCCCCCCCGCCTCCCCCATGGCATGGCCAGGCCCCCTCCCCAATTCCCCCCCCCATGCGGTGGTCTGGCTCCCCACTCAGAGCTATTTATTGCCAAGCCCAGGGGAGGGGAGCCAGCCCCCCCCCCCCCGAGTATAGCCCCCCATCTGGGGGGGAGACTCACGGGGGGGCAGCCAATGAGTCCATGTGCTTCCCCCAGGGCAGGTGGGGGCAGATTCCACGTACCCCCCTCCATGACTATTTAATCCTTCTCTTAGGCCGTGTTTTGGGGGGCCGGGGGGGGGGTTCGTCCCCCCTTCGGGGCGGGGGGGCGGGGGTTGTTATTTTTGTCGTTGTGTGTTTTTGTTTTGTTTTTTTATCAGCGGATTTTCTTGTACATAATGTATAGGGTCAAAGTCTATGTATCATATTGTATTTGGCTAACGGACACCCCCGCGGAGCCCCCCCAGACCTCCCCCCATCCCCCCCTTAGCTGGGAACTTCTTCAGCTTGGATGAACTTTGGGGGCAGGGTCTGAGTTTTGGGGCATCGTTATTATAATAATTATATAGACAATTTGCGGGGGGGGGGGGTTTAGGCCCCAATCCCCCCCCCCCACCCTAAACTGAATTTTTTTAACCCTGGATACAAAATCCAGCCTAGATTAGTGAGATTTGGTCAGGGCTCTTCCCACCCCCCAGAACCCCCCATTTTCCAGCCTCTCACCCCCCCTGCAGCCTCTCTCCACCCCTGTGGACTAGATCTAGGAGGGGGGATGGGCTGCCTGTGGACCCCCCCGCCCCCGTGGCCTCCTCCCCACTTTCTGGGGGGGACTCAAGGTACTTTGTGGGGAGGGGGGTTGCCCCAGACTGGGAGCTGAATTGGAGCCCTGCCCCTCGGGGGGAGCCCTGTACTCCTTCCCCTGGCCCCCACCCCCAGGGAGTCCCCCCTACAAATCCTGCTGGATTTTTTAAAAATTCATTCTTTGATCCCTCTTGGGTTTGGGGGGGAGAAAGGGGGGATTCCTTGACTCACCCCCTTTTTGGGGGCACCCCCCTTTCTGCTATTGATCCTTTGGGATCAGTTGTTGCTGGCCCTGGGATATTCCATGCCACCCCCAAATCTCGGGGTGGGGGGGACAGCCCCAAACCAGCTTCCTTCTCCCCCAGCTGAGAGGGGATTCCAGCACCCCTGGTGAGGGAGAATTTGGGGTGATTCCCCCCCCATCCAGCACCCTGGTGTCTCTAGTGTCTTGGGGAGGGGGCTGTGGCCATCGAGGGGGCCCCCAGTCCCATGCTCTGTAGCCCCCGGGGAGAGGGCACAGCCAGGACACCCCCAATACTGGAACCCATGCTAAAGCACTAAACTGTATTTGTGGGGTGGGGTACCCCAGAGCTGGCCAAACTCCAGGTACCCTGAAGCGTGGGGAGCTGTGAGACCCCCACCCTGCCCCGGAGCTAACCCTTTGTTCTAAGCCCCCCTCCCCCCAATCCCGCCCCCCCCCCCCCCCCAGCCCCCTCTTTTTTACGCTGTGTACTCTGTGTCCGTGGGTTTTGCGGCCGGGAATGTGGTCTGTATGGATGTTCCGATATATTTTTATTGTTTAGTCGCGTCTCCGCCTGGTTTTCTCGCCCCCCGGATCCCACATGCGCTGCCCCCCCCACCCCTCCCGCTGCCTTAGGGGGAGGCATTCCCAGGCCAAACTACGCTCTGCAAGGAGCCCCCCCTCTGCACCTCACAGGCAGCAGGCGTGCGGGGGAGAAGTCGGGGGGATTTTGGAGACATGTTGCAGCCAGGTTCCTCTCTGCCAAAGAGAGCCCCCCAGCTTTCCCCGCAGAAGTGGGGGTACAGACATGCACCCCAAAAATCACTGGGCAGCCACCTTCCATCGGCCCACTGGATTGACTGCAAAGAGCACCCCCCAACCCCCCCAAGGCATTACTGGGGGGTACACCCTGATATGGGCAGGTTCCAGCCCCCCCCCGCACCCCTGCAGAGGCCTATGTCCCGCCCCCCAGCCAGTCCCCTGGTCTGGGGCCGGATGGGAGCTGGTGCCCCCCCCAGAGGACACAGCAGAACCCAGGAGTCCGGTTGCTGGGTTGAGGCCCCCAATCTGTCTCAGCCTCCCCTCCAGGCATCTTGGAGCTTTTATTCCAACCCCCTCCCCGCAGTGGAGGGGCTAGTGTGTGTGTGAGGACTTGTACCCAGCATCCCCTCCCCCCTCCAGCTGTCCCCCCCTTGTCCTAAGTCCCCTCAAAGGGGCAGCCCACACCCCCCAATAATGACGCAGACACCGCCCTGGCTTTAAGGCACTTTAATGCAACATGCGCTTGGTGGGGGTGGGGCTTTGGTATTTACAGATGGGGGACCCCCCCCCCAGCAGCCAAACCTGCCCCTAGCTCCCTGCTACTGAGCGGGTGGGGAGATGAGCTGTGACGCCCCCCCCCCCCCCCCCACCTCCCAAAGCGGTGCATAGAAATATCAGTGAGATAACTAGCTGGCGACCGTGTCTACACGTTTATACAGACCCCGCCCCGCCCCCATCCTCGTGCTGGCTCTGGCTACAGAATGCAGCGTGGCCCCATCCCCGGACGCCGGGGTCCCCTCTTTCAGTAAAGCTTTGTTTTGCCATAGAAAAGACCAACATTTTGGAAGGAGCTCCGCCCTTTGGGGAACCCTCCCCACTCCTTGCGGTGGGGGGGGGCAGCACCTCCACTCTGTCCACCACCACCACCTCCCCAGTACCTTAATTGGAGTCACATTTCTCCTTTCCCCAACTGAAATGGGACCTGGCCTTGTGCCCCTGCCCCCACACAATGGAGGGGGGGCACTTGGATGGAGACCCCACAAACTCTCCAGTCACGGGCTCTCTGTCATGGGGCCCCCACCCTGACACCCCAAATCTTTGAGGGGAGCTGCTCCCCCCCCAATCCTGTAATGCAGGGTGACCACTGCCCAACCCCTACGGACCAGGGGGAAACCACCCCCTTTCTCTGTCCCCCAAAATATCACCTGGGCTCCCCATCCTCTGCGTCCCCCATTTATAAATATGTACAAACAGCGATGGACTATACCGCTCCTCCCCCCCTCTTGCACTGCTGGGTGAGTGTTGGGGGGGGCCCATCACAGGATGCAGCAGGGGCAGCCGTTGGACTCTTTAGTTGTGGGGTGCACCGTAGGGGCAGGGGGGGTCTCCAGCTCCTGGAACCTTCTGCGAGAGAGAAAGGGGGGGGAGACACTTAGGAACAGAGCCCAAACCGGGGGAGGTGACCCCAAAGGGAGGGAGTACCCCCAGGAGGGGCATTCCTGGGTGGGGAACTGCTGTTTTTGGGTATCTCTGAGGGAGTTAAACCCCATGTTACCACAGTGGGGGACATGCCCCATTTTTTGGGGGGGGGGGCTGATGGTTCCCCAGGGAATTCACTGAGATTTAAGTGGGGGGGGGGGTTGGGGGACGGAACCCCCATTTGGAGGGATCTCACGGGAAGTTTGGTAGGAAAATACCCCATGGTGGGGGGTGGGGGACAACTCTGCGGGGGAAAATATCACCCCACGGTGGGGGTCTCCCTGGGGACACATCCTGCAGGGCACTCTCCCCTATTTTACAGGAGCCTTGGGGGAATGGGCCCCCCTGGGAGGGATCCTGGGGGGGGTCAAAGCCCCCCCCCCCATACCTGATGGCCCGGACGACCTCATGGAAGGACTCGTCTACGTTGAGGCGGATCTTGGCTGAGGCCTCCATGTAGGGGATGCGATTCTCCTGGGCGAAGGCCAGCGCCTCCTCCTTGGGCACCTGGGGGTGGTTACAAGCAGCTCCTCCATCCATTCAGCTGGTGGGGGCTGGGGGGCAAGCTGGGCACTTCTCAAAACCCCAGGGCAGTCGGGGGACCCAGGCATCTGGGCATCAGAAAGCCCATGCCACCAGAGACAGTGGCACTTCCTGTCTGGGCGCCGTCCAAGATGGCCGCCGACAGAGCGCGCGTGGCCCGTGGGGCGGCGCTTCCTGTCGGGCACCGTCCAAGATGGCCGCCGATGGGGCGGCGCTTCCTGTCTGGGCACCGTCCAAGATGGCCGCCGACAGAGCGCGCGTGGCCCGTGGGGCGGCGCTTCCTGTCTGGGCGCCGTCGAAGATGGCCGCCGACAGAGTACGCGTGGCCCGTGGGGCGGCGCTTCCTGTCTGGGCGCCGTCCAAGATGGCCGCCGACAGAGTGCGCGTGGCCCGTGGGGCGGCGCTTCCTGTCTGGGCGCCGTCCAAGATGGCCGCCGACAGAGTGTGCGTGGCCCGTGGGGCGGCGCTTCCTGTCTGGGCGCCGTCGAAGATGGCTGCCGACAGAGTGCGCGTGGCCGGTGGGGCGGCGCTTCCTGTCTGGGCGCCGTCCAAGATGGCCGCCGACAGAGCGCGCGTGGCCCGTGGGGCGGCGCTTCCTGTCTGGGCGCTGTCGAAGATGGCTGCCGACAGAGTACGCGTGGCCCGTGGGGCGGCGCTTCCTGTCTGGGCGCCGTCCAAGATGGCCGCCGACAGAGTGCGCGTGGCCCGTGGGGCGGCGCTTCCTGTCTGGGCGCCGTCCAAGATGGCCGCCGACAGAGTGTGCGTGGCCCGTGGGGCGGCGCTTCCTGTCTGGGCGCCGTCGAAGATGGCTGCCGACAGAGTGCGCGTGGCCTGTGGGGCGGCGCTTCCTGTCTGGGCGCCGTCCAAGATGGCCGCCGACAGAGTGTGCGTGGCCCGTGGGGCGGCGCTTCCTGTCTGGGCGCCGTCCAAGATGGCCGCCGACAGTGCCCGTGGCCCGTGGGGCGGCGCTTCCTGTCTGGGCACCGTCCAAGATGGCCGCCGACAGTGCCCGTGGGGCGGCGCTGCCTGTCTGGGCACCGTCCAAGATGGCCGCCGACAGTGCCCGTGGGGCGGCGCTTCCTGTCTGGGCACCGTCCAAGATGGCCGCCGACAGAGTGTGCGTGGCCCGTGGGGCGGCGCTTCCTGTCTGGGCACCGTCCAAGATGGCCGCCGACAGAGTGTGCGTGGCCCGTGGGGCGGCGCTTCCTGTCTGGGCGCCGTCCAAGATGGCTGCCGACAGTGTGCGTGGCCCGTGGGGCGGCGCTTCCTGTCTGGGCACCGTCCAAGATGGCCGTGAGCCCAGTGGCCCTTGGGGCCCCATGAGGACCCCCCCAGTGTGGGCGGAGCCCAGGGACCCCCCTGGCCCCGCCCCTCCTCACCTGGCGCTGGAGGTCCAGGTCAGCCTTGTTGCCCACGAGGATCATGGGAAAGTCGTCCCGGTCTTTGACCCGCAGGATCTGGGTGTGGAACTTGCTGATCTCGGTGAAGCTGCAGGGGGGGCGAGATGGAGAGCGGGTCGGGGGGCTGCTGCGGGGGGGTCCTCACCGGGGGACGGGGGCCACTGGAGGCTGGAGTTAGGAAGCAGGGATCTGAGGGTGGGGGTCTGCTGTGCCCCAGGCCACCGGGGGTGGAGGGGGAGAATCTCATGGGAGGGGGTACAGGGAGGCTGTCGTAGTGGGGAGGGATCTCCGGGGGGGGCCCTTACCTGCCGCGGTCATTGATGGCGTAGATGAGCAGGAACCCCTCCCCCGTGCGCATGTACTGCTCCCGCATGGCCCCGAACTCCTCCTGCCCGGCCGTGTCCAGGACTGTGGGGCAGAGACAGGTGTGTGGGTGGGGGGCGGGGGGGTGTTAGCCTTCCCCACAGCCTGAGGGCCAGGGCTCCTAGCCCTGCCCTCCCTGCCCCCAATAGGGGAGAGAACCCAGGAGACCTAGCTCCCAGTCCCCCGCCCCCCCGCTGCAACCACTAGACCCCACTCCCCTCCCAGAGCCTGGGATAGAACCCAGGAGTCCTGGCTCCCAGCGCCCCCCACCACCTACAAGCCTCCCCTCCCCCCTGCCCATCCATAGAACTCCCACCTCTGCAGCCTCTCCCACAGTGGGGGCAGGTCAGTCCCTGGGCTCGGTCCCTCTGCCCTGGCTGGGTCAGGGCTCCCCGCAAGCGGGGTGCAAGCCAGCCCCCCCCCCCCGACACACTCACTGTCCAGCCGGGTCGGGCTCCCATCGATGGTGCAAATCTTTGTGTAGGAGTCCTCGATTGTGGGGTCATAGTCTGAGACAAAGTACGACTGGGGGGGGAAAGGGGGGGTTACAGCCCCTATTAGAACCCAGGGGTCCGGGCTCCCAACCCCCGCCCCCGGCTCTGACCACTGGACCCCCCACTGTGCTCTAAGAACCAGGGAGGGAACCCAGGAGTCCTGGCTCCCAGCCCCCCTCCTCTAACCACTAGACCCCACACCCCTCCCAGAGCCAGGGAGAGAACCCAGGCGTCCGGGCTCCCAGGCCCCCCGCCCAGTTCTTGAGAAGAGAAGATTTGGTGGACCGTGGAACAAGCGGCTGCTCCTGCCCCCCCTTCCCCCCCAGTGGGGGCCCGGAGGCTGCTCCTGGCCCCCCCCGCAGCCTCTGGGCCCCCACCCCCCAGTCCTGTGCCGGGCAGCGGGAGGGGTGGGGCGGCTCCCTCCCTCCAGGCCCCAAATTCCTGTTGCGCTCCCCGCCCTGAACTACGGCGGGGGGGGGAAGGAAATAGGAATTTCCTCTCCCCCCCCCCCGCCCGGCTCCCTGCCCCCCCCCACACGCACCACCCTCTGCTCCCCCCTCGCAGGCCGGGCACCCCCACCCCTATGCCACCCCGTCCCCGCACTCAGCCCCCTCTCCTGTCCCCCCACGGTCTTCCCCCTTGAACCAGGACCCCCTGCACCTTCCCCTCCCCCCAAAACCCCTGCCTCCCGAATCCCCTTCCCCCTCGGGATTCCCCACAGCGTGAACTTTTCCAGGAAGGAAACTTTGCCGCCCAGGGAAGGAGGGGGAGGGGGGGATCTCGGCCGGGGGGGGGGGTATCCCGGCGGGGGGGAGCCCCCCATGCCGCCCCGGGGCCCCCCCCTTACCTGAATGAACTGGATGGTCAGGGCGCTCTTCCCCACGCCGCCCCCTCCCACCACCACCAGCTTGTATTTCTCCTGGGGCGCCCCCGGCTCTTTGGGGACCATGGCTGGGGGGGGCTGCGCCCCCTGGAGGGGGAGTTTTCAACCCTTGGGGAGACCCCCCCACCCCGCCCCCTCCGCGTCCGACCGGGCGATGCGCTGGAGTCCCTAGAATATGGCTGGCTATTCCTCCCCCCCCCCGCGGCTAGCCCTCCAGACCGGGGCGGGGTCCTGCTTTATGCTAATCTATGCTAATGAGGCGCTCGCATAGTCATGAGGAGCCGGACGATTCACAAAAATCCACTTCCCTATATGGTGCGCGGGCGAGATGGAATGGGGGGGGGGGGAGCAGGCCCCCGCACAGTGCACCCCCACTCCTTTAAACCCCGGGCTGCGAGCCAGGACGCCTGGGTTCCATCCCCAGCTCTGGGAACGGAGTGGGGTCGGGGGCTGGCAGCCAGGACGCCTGGGTTCCATCCCCAGCTCTGGGAGGGGAGTGGGGTCGGGGGCTGGCAGCCAGGACGCCTGGGTTCCATCCCCAGCTCTGGGAGGGGAGTGGGGTCGGGGGCTGGCAGCCACGACGCCTGGGTTCCATCCCCAGCTCTGGGAGGGGAGTGGGGTCGGGGGCTGGCAGCCACGACGCCTGGGTTCTGTCGTTGTGGGATTGTCCCTCTTTCTGCTTTTCTCTCTTTCCCCCTCTGCACCATCGTCACCCCCTCCAGATCGACCCCCCCCCCATATCCCTGTGCAGGGGAGGGGGGGGTTACAGCCCAGGCAGAAGGACCCAGCCGAGCTGGGGGGGGGCATGACCTCACTACATTCCTTTCATATGGTGTGTTGAGGAAGTTGACTCAGTTCCCCCCGCCCCCCCGGGCTCCGCCCCCCCGCAGCCCTCCTCTTCCCGGAGCCTGGAGGGGGAGGGGCAGCCGGACAGAGCTGTTGCGGGGCTGGGTGGGAAACTGCCTGCCAATTCCTCTAGCCCCGCAGTCCCAGAGATGCGGGGGAGGCGAGTCAGGGACCCCCTCGAAGCGCTGTAGGGCCTTGGTCAGGGGGAACCCCCACGATAGGGCCAAAAGGGATTGTGGGGGAGAGTAGAACCCAGGCGTCCTGGCTCCCAGCCCCACCGCTCTAGCTGCTGGACCCCACTCCTATCCCAGAGCCGGGGATGGAACCCAGGAGTCCTGCTTCAGCCCCTGCAAGGAAAATGGGGTTCAGGGCAGTGGGGGGCTGTGGCTAGGGGGTTTCCTAGGGAAGAGGCTTGGGGCTTTTCAGGCTGAGTTTTGGGGGTTTTGAGGCTTGGGGTGTGGGGGGGCTGGGACTGGATGAGGCTGGGACTGGATGAGGCTGGAGTTTGGGGTTACTGGGGTTTGGGGGGTTCCAGGACTTGGCCTTTCCGGGGGCGGGGGGTGGTGGTGGTGGTGTATTCAGACCGTAGCACCAGTGGAGGTGTGTTATAACCAGGGGGATGGGGGTGCCTGGAGTGGGTGTGAATGGGTAACCCCTGGTCTCCCATCTCTCTGATTCCCCCCCATCCAGGACCCCCACATCACTGAGCCCCCACGGGGGCAGGGACAAGCAGGGACATTAATCCCCCCCAACCCCTCCCTGGCTCCATCATCCCTGCCCCCCCCACCTGCCCCTCTCCCCCCTCCCAGCTGCAGCCAAGTCCCCATTTTGGGGGGCGATGCCCACGCCCGGCCTGCACCCCCTCTTTCTCCTGGGCTCCCCCTCCCAGTGATATATCTGCCATTGGGTCTCCTGGGGTGTGGGGGGAACAGTAACGGAGCTAGGAACCTGCTGCTCCTCCTTTGGCCCCAGCAGCCCCAAGGGCGGGGGTTGGAGCCCACATGGGGGGGCGGGCGGGGGGTGCCCAGGAGTCCCAGGGACCGGGGGCTGGATGCTAAAGGCACAAAGTCCCACGCTCCGTCTGTCCCCGAGAGGGGCCGGGTTCTCCAGACGCTGGGGGCTCGGCTCCATGGAGGGGCCAGGAGGTGCCTGCATGATGGGGTGGGGGAGCAGCTGAGGGGTCCTGTGGGGCCTTCCATGCTTTGTGGCATCCTCCATTCCCTGCTCCCCATCCACCCCCATCCCCATATGCACCCCGCACCCTCCAGCCCCCCCTCCCCATCCACACCCTCTAGCCTCCATCCATCCTTCTTCCCTCGTGCCACGCGCCCCCTGCATAGCACAGGCCAGAGACCCCGCAGTTCCCCTCGGGATGCCCTGGCAGGATGATGCTGTTTTTTCCGGGGGGTGACGTCTTGGGATAGCGTCAGGCTGGGATGACATCAGAGTGTGACATCACAAGGGGGTGGTGTCACAGCGTGAGCAAAGTCACAAGATATGTTGGCATCATGATGATGTCATGGGGTGAGGTCACAGGGTGATGACCTCATAAGACTGAGGCCCTGTGGGCATGTATCATGGTGGGCTGATGTCACTGTGAGATGATGTCATGATGTGGGGGATGACATCACAGCAGTGTCTCGGGAGGATGATGTCGCAGTGTGGCAGGGGTGTGTGTGATGACATCAGGGGGCAGAGTCCCAGGGGAGGATGTAACCACGGATGATGTAATAGTGGGAGAGGATGACATCACAGCAGCGTCTTGGTGATGATGTCACAGCTCGGTGCCACGACGGTGTGACGTCACGGCGCTACGATGACATCGCGGCTCGACCCGGACTCCCGGATGATACCACCTTTAAAACTACCACTCCCATGATGCGCCGGGCGCTCCCGCAAGGCATGGTGGGATTGGTTCCCCCCCCGGCGCCTATAAGCTCAGACTCTCCCAGGCTGCCCCGCGGCGGCGCGGCGCGGAGCTCCCTGGGACACGTAGTCCCGCCCCGCGGGGAGCGGGAGGGGACAGGGACGCTCCCATGGTGCCCCGCGCGGCGGTCGGCCGCGGAGCCTGATGGGAAGGGCGGGCGCCGGGCCCCTGAGTCATGGTGAGGGGGGTGCGGACTACAGCTCCCGGCATGCCCCGCGCTGCGGGCGGGGAGCGGCCTGGGCGGCGGGCGGGCCGCGGGGCATGCCGGGAGCCGTAGTTCCCCAGTTCCCCTCCCCCCCACCAGGGCCGGCGGACTCCATCTCCCATCGGCCCCCGCGGCGCCGCAGCGGCCGAGCCGGAGCCGGAGACGGAGCCGAGCGGGGTAAGATGGCGGCGGCCGGGGCGGCCGGGTCGGGGCAGCGGCGCCCATTGTCCTAGGGGAGGGGCCGGGCCCCGCGCGCGCGCAGGTAACCGGGGGGATGGGCAGGAGGTTACGTGGGGGCAGGGGTGGTGTGGGGCAGGAGGGGGGGTCGTGTGTGGGGGAGGGGGTTGTATGGGGCTCTGGGGGGTGGGGTTGGATATAGTGTGGGGGAGGGGGTTATATGTCTTTGTGGGGGGTGGATAATAGTGGGGGGGCGGGAAGGGGGGTAGTGTGTGGGGGAGGGGGTTGTATGGGGCTCTGGGGGGTGGGGGAGGGGGTTATATATCTGTGTGGGGGTGGATAATAGTGGGGGGGCGGGAAGGGGGGTAGTGTGTGGGGGAGGGGGTTGTATGGGGCTCTGGGGGGTGGGGGTGGATACAGTGGGGGGCAGTGTGGGGGGAGGGGGTTGTATGTCTGTGTGGGGGTGGATAATAGTGGGGGGATGGGAAGGGGGGTAGTGTGTGGGGGAGGGGGTTGTATGGGGCTCTGGTGGTGGATATAGTGGGGGGGCAGTGTGGGGGGAGGGGTGTTATATGTTTGTGTGGAGGTGGATAATGGGGGGGTGGGAAAGGGGTGTGTGTGGGGAGGGAGTTGTATTGGGGTGGTGGATATAGTGAGGGGACAAGAAAGGTGTGGGGGGGGGAAGGTGTCGTATGGGGGAGTGATGGATATAGTGGGGGGGTGCAGTGTGGGGGAGCGAGTTATATGTTTCTATGGGGGTGCTGGTGGATATAGTGGGGGGCGGGAAGGGGGTAGCATGAGGGGAGAGTTATATGGTGGGGGTGGATATCGTGGGTGTGTGGGAAAGGTGTGTGTAGGGGAGGGAGTTATATGGGGCTGTGGGAGGGTGCAGTGTGGGGGGAGGGGTTGTATGGGGGTGGGGTGGATATAGTGCAGGGGATGGGAAGGGGGTGCGGTGTGGGGGGGAGGGGTTCTATCGGGGTATGTAGGGGGTGGGGTTGCGGTGTAGGGGGAGAGGGGGGCACAGTATGTGGGAGGGAGCTATGGGGGGTCTCGGGGTGGATACAGAATGGGGGGTAGAAAAGGGAGGGGGTGTGGTACAAAGGAGAGGAGGGGTTGCGGTGTGGAGGAGGGGATTATAGGGGGCACCGGTGGTGGTGGATATAGTGTGGGGGTGGGAAGAGGGGTGGGGGTACGGGTTATGTGGGGGTAGATAGGGTGTGGGGTGTATGAAATGGAGGAGATGATGGGGGGACCTTAGGGGTGGGGGTGATGGATACAGCATGGGAGATGGGATGGGGGAGTTTCCAAGTGGGGCCTGTGGAGGTGAAGGGGTTAATGTGGGACCAGTCAGGGTGGGGGTGTGACCAGGAGGGGCTGGGGCTAATCGGGTGGCGGGGGGGAGATTAACATGGAGCGGCTAATGGGGGGCCAATGAGGGAAGGAGAAGGAAGACGGGACAATGGGGCGGCTAATGGGGGGTCATTAATCTGGAGGAGGGGAGTGGGGGGCTGGAGCGGATGGGGAGGAAGGAGGGACAGGACTAATGGAGTGGGGGGGGTTAGAGAGGAAGGGGACTTGCTGGCGTGGCTGGGAAGGGGGGGTGATGCTCAGCCCCGGCTCCGAGCAGAGGAATGAAGCTGCGCTCACACCCCAGGGCAGGGGGCTGAATTCAGCTGGTGCACAAAGGCCAGGGCCTGTCTCTGGGGAGACTGCCGCCCCCCAGGCCTCGCTCAGCCACACAGCAAAGGGGTGGGGGGCCCATGATTGGGCTCCCAGGTCAAAGGAGGACTCTGTGGTTCTGTTTTCCCTCTTGAACTCACAGCTCCAGCCCGTGTGAGCTGAGAGCTGACGACTAGGGCAGAGGCATGTCCTGGCATGGGTGAGAAATGGGCCCTTTCCTCTCCATGGGGCACCAGCTCCAGGCCAGGGGACTGGCTGGCTCAGGGGGGTGGGGAATGGGGCACGAGGCCTTTCCCCTCTTGGGGGCGCTGGCCCTGATCCGGGGCTGTGGGTTGGGATTGAGGAGGTGGTGCTTGGCTGTAGGATGGATGCCCCTACCTTGGAAAAGCTTTTCTGGCATTAGAAGAGGACCCAAGTGCAGCATTGGGAGGGGCAGGGAGCCAGGACGCCTGGGTTCTTTCCCTAGCTCTGGCTGGGCAGTGGGGTTTAGTGGTTAGAGCGGGGGGGGCTGGGATCCAGGATGCCTGGGTTCTATCCCCAGCTCTGGCTGGGGAGTGGGTTCTAGTGGTTAGAGCAGGGGGGCTGGGAGCCAGGCTGGGCACAGTGGCTGCGTTGCTGGTGGTGGTGGTAGCCGGTGACCTCTCTCCGCTTCCCTGTTCGTAGGACCCTCTCTGCCCGCAGCCATGGAAGAGGAGGAGAATCCACCTCCCCTGGCACCGGAGGATCCAGTGGGGGGCAGTGAGGAGCAGGGGCGGCCAAGCGATTCCCCCCCGGACAGGGAGCCATGTCAGCCGGTTCCTCTCTGCACTGGGCAGGTCATCATGCTGGTAAGATCCATGGCCCTGCGCTGCCCACACGGTTCCAGGGACCTGGCGCTGCGCAGCAGCAGCTAGGGGAGACAACTGTTCCTGGATGGGATGTGGTGGGGGAACTACAGATCCCAGCATGCACTGCTGCCTTGTGCTCAGTGTGTGGGGTCTGGGAACTACAGATCCCAGCATGCACTGCTGTCTTGAGCTCAGTGTGTGGGGCCTGGGAACTACAGATCCCAGCATGCACTGCTCCCTTGAGCTCAGTGTGTGGAAGGCCCTGGGGACTGCGGATCCCAGCATGCACTGCTCTGCTCCACTTCAATGGGCCTGGTCTGCTGGGTTTCCTGCCCAAGTGGAGTCCCATTTTGGGGTGCCCCTGGTACCTCCCTTTGCGCTAGGAGTTCTTTGCCTAGGGCGCCTCCAGTGGGTGGAGGCTGGGTCGGCGGACAGCCCGTCCAGTGTTCCCCAGCCCGTCTCAGGGGACGCGCTTGGGGGGCTAGCTGGAGAGCCCCTGCTAACCAGCCCCCTCTCTCCTCAGAAGGCCCTGCAGCAGGTGGTGAGCGGCAGCTTCCAGAGCGAGCGGCCAGGCCGGGCCAGCGAGAAAGGTACGGACCGGGGCGCAGCGGGGTGGGGACCTGGGGAAGACCAGCCCCCAGCTGGGGATCGGGTCTGGGCCTGCGTCAGGAATACCCAGCCCCCGCCTCCTTTTTGAGCTAGACCCCCATGGCTTCCCCATCTGCACCCCCGGCGACGGGCCCGAGGGTAGCGGGGCCGACCCTGTGTCCCTGTTGCAGATGCGGAGAGGAAGAAGATGAGCCGGAAGAAATGGTGTCGGAGCCCCCGGGCGGATGGGCCTGGCAGTGGCAAGGGGGGCACCGGGGACCCTATGGGCACGTGTGACCGGAGCAGCACTGTGAGTGACCCTGATCAGCCTGGACCCCCAGCGCATGGGGACTAGGGGTGCCAGCCTCCCTTGCGCTCGGTGTGTGCAGCCCTGGGAACTGTGGGTCCCAGCATGCACGCCTCCCTCAGCCCCCTGCCTGCGGATCCACGTCCCGGCCTGCGGGTCCGGCCCCCGGCCTGCGGGTCCCTCCCTCGGCCCCAGGCGAGCGGATCCGGGTCCCGGCCTGCGCCGCCGCTTCTGCTCTCTGTGTGGGGGGCGAGGGGGTATCCAAGTCCCAGCATGCACTGCTCTTTCCCATCCCAGTGGTGGGGGGCTGTGAATGCTGGGGGCTGTGGCCTGGGAAGCAGCTGCACCGGGGCAATCCTGGGGGCTGTGGCCGTGGAGAGGGGGTGGCCCCCTGCTGGCCCTGCCCAACCTCTGTCGTCTTCTCACCAGGTCCCCGAGGCCCTGGGTCTGTTCTCTGGCCTGGCAGGGGCCCTGCAGTTCCTGCAGAGATCATGCACCGCCTCCGTGCAGACCCGGCTCCTCCTGGGGCCCCCGGCCATCTGGTAAGGGCAGATCCTGTGCACCCCAGCTTGGGAGGACACCTGGGGAGTGGGGTCACAGTAGCGGAGCTGGGAGCCAGGACTCCTGGGTTCCATACCTGGCTGTGGGAGGGGAGTGGGGGTGCTCGTGTTTGGAGAAGGGGGCTGTCAGAGGAGGTAAGGGTGTCATACTGCCCAAGGGGTGGGGGGGCCGAGGTGTGTGTCTCTGGTGAATGGGGAGCTCTTGTGGATGACATGAATTCACTGGTCTCAGCAGAGGCCCACTTGTGTCACAAAGAGCCACATAAGGGGAGTGGGTCCCCAGCCCTCAGGGCGGTGCGCAAAGCCCCACTCCAGCGTGGGGTGAGCAGCTCAGGCTCTGACCGGCCTCTCTTCCTCCTGGCAGCGGGGACGCAGAGCCGGACGAGGTGGAGCTGGTGGCCGAGGTACGGCTAGGGGATGTGGCCGCTGCGTCCGGCATCTTCAGGAGAGAACGGGCCTGGAGGGTGCACAAATCAGGTAGGGGCAGGAGTGGGGAGGACGGGACACGGGGCCTTTCCCCTCTAGGGGGCGCTGGCTCCCCTCTGGCCCCAAGACTGGGGCTGGCTGGCTCCGGGGGAGGCGGGGAATGGGACATGGGGTCTGTCCTGTCTCAGGGGCACCGGTTCCCATCCAGACCCAGGGTGGGGACTGGCTGGCTCAGTGGGGTGGGGAATGGGACACAGGGTCTGTCCCCGCTGAGGGGCACCAGCCCCAGGGTGGGGGGAGCAGGCGAGATTCTGGGGGTGGGGTACCAGGCCGGTCCCATTGCTACCCCCATCCCTCCTCTTTGCATTTCCCTGCAGCCTCCTTACCTGGCCCCTTGGCGCCATGCTGGAGAGGAGCCGGCAGCCTCCCTGCCGCCCTGGCCCCGCCTTCCGGCCCCCTGGACCTTAAGTGGCCACACAGGACTCATGGGGGCGCAGCCTCGCTCCCCGGCACGGGCAGGACTCGGCGCGTCCCCGGCCGCTGGGCTGTGGCCCTGGGCACTGGCACGGGAGTCTCCAATGGGCAGCAGCGGCCCCAGGCCCCAGCAGGCAGGGACCCGGAGGCCCAGCGCTCCCAGCCGCCCCCCACCAGTGCCCTGGAGAAGGCCGATTCCAGCTCGTCGTCGTCCTCCTCCTGCTCCTCCTCCTCGTCATCCTCCTCCTCCTCCCAGCAGGCAGCGCCCCCTGGGGGCGGGGACAGCAACCCCTGCCCCCTGCGCTCGCCAGACCTGGATATTTATGATCCCTTCCACCCAACGGACGAGGACAACCCCGGCGGGGACTTTGGCTATGCAGCCTCGCCCGGCAAGCAGCAGGACCAGAAATACGACCCCTTCGACCCCACTGGCTCCAACCCCAGCTCCTCCCGCAGCAGCCCCTCCCCCGACGAGGAGGAGGAAGAGGAAGAGGAGGAAGAAGAGGACGACGCCGCGGCTGCCCCCCGGCCCGACATGTCCCACAGCATCAGCCGCATCTCGGAGACCCTGGCCGGCATCTACGATGAGAACAGCTTGAGCCAGGACTTCCCCGGCTCGGAGAAGGGGCGGGAGGAGGCGGAGCCCAGCGAGGCACCAGTGGCTGGTGGCCGGCGCCCCGAAAAGGAGCTGGCGGCCGGGGCCGACTCCACCCTGCCCGAGGAGGAGAACGCGTCGGAGCAATCGGATGGGGCCCCTGAGCCACCCCCGGAGCCACGGCGCCGTGTCTTCGTGGTGGACCTGGCCAGCAAGAGCCGCTCGGAGGCGGAGGCCAACCCCAAGCTGGAGGGGAAGGTGTCGCTGGAGGTGGTGACGGCTGGAAACCCCAAGGCACCAGCACGGGGGGAGAAGGGCCCTAAGGCGGGCCGGCACCGGGGCGGGCGGCGCCCCTCTCTGGACTGGGCCGGCGCCGACTCGGAGATCGAGGAAGGTGAGATCGTGCAGCCAGAGGATGAACGCTACAGCCCCATCCGGCTCTTCCGCAGCCGGTGCCGGCCAGTCGAGCAGCGCCCCCTGCGGGTGGCAGAGGGGGACGATTTCCTGTCTCTCCACGCCGACTCGGACGAGGAGGGAGACTTCGGCGAAAGCCAGCCCGAGCCCCGGTGGAAGGCGGCTGCTGACCTGCGGCGCAAGATCCTGACGCAACGCCGCGAGCGGTACCGCCATGACTCACCCAAGCACTCGGGCTCCAGCTCGGGCTCCCGCAAGAAGGCCAAGCGGTCCCGTGAGCGCCGGCCCCCCAAGGCCAAGGAGCCCCGCGCCGGACCCTGGCCCCCCAAAAAGAAATCCAAGTCGCGCTCAAAGTCCAAGGAACGCCGGCGGTCCCGGTCCCGCCGGCGCGGCTCCCGCTCCCGGTCCCGCCGGCGCGGCTCCCGCTCCTGGTCGCCCTCCCTCAGCACCAGCCTGTCGGCCATGGGATCGGAGCGGCGCCGGCGGTCACGGGAGAGGCGGCGGGGCCGGCGCTCGCGCTCAGGGAGCCGGGCGCGGCACAAGGAAAAGCACCGGGACGGTGGCGGTGGCAAGAAGAAGAAGAAGCAGCAGCGCTCCCGCTCCCGGGAGAAGCGGCCGCCCCGCGACAAGGAGCGCGAGGTGCACGTCCTGGAGGAGCCCAAGGCGGAGGAGCGCCGTCGGGACGCACGCACTGTCGTGCCGCCCTCCATCCAGGACCTCAACGACACCGACCTCTTCACCATCAAGAGGACCATCACAGTCAGCCGGCAGGATGGCTCCCCGGAGCCGGCCAAGCGGGAAGTGCTCTACGACTCGGAGGGGCTGAGCTTCGAGGGCTGCTTCTCAGATCGCGAGCCCGCCGAGGGGCCCCGGCATTCGAGCAGCAAGGGGGAAGGGGGGCTGCCCCGCAAGGAGCGGCCGGAGGAGGAGGCCAAGCCGCCCAAGGAGAAGGAGCGGAAGCGGGGATACACGGAGGAGCGCCCCGCGCCCCGCGAGAAGTCCAAGAAGAGGTTCAAGGAGGCGCCGGGCCGGTCGGCACCCGAGGTGGGCAAGGCGGAGAAGGAGAAGTCGCGGCCGGAGCGGGAGAAGCCCCCCCGGAAAGCCAAGGCTGGGCACAAGGACAGTGGCAAGGCAGGCGGCTCGGGCCGCAAGGTCAAGCTGCAGTCCAAGGTGGCGGTCCTGATCCGCGAGGGCGTCAGCAGCACCACGGTCTCCGGCAAGGAAGGGGGCTCCATCGGCATCAAGTTCAGCCGGGACAAGGAGAGCCGCTCACCCTTCCTCAAGCCGGAGGAGAAGGGGCCTGGGGCCGACGCCAAGGCGGAGCCGGCCAAGGAACCGGGTGTGAAAGCCAAGAAGGTCAAGGGGCTGAAAGCCAAGGCTGGGCTGAAGAAGGCCAAGGGGCCGGGGGCCAAGACCAAGGGGCCCTCGGAGGCCAAGAAGAAGAAGAAGCTGAAAGCCAAGACGGGGCTGAAGAAGTCCAAGGCGGACAGCTGCAGCCAGGGGGCCGGGAGCCCGCCTGCCCCCGCCCCGGAGCCGGCGGAGGGCGCCTGCTCCCCACGCAGCCCCCCGCCCAAGCCGCCGCCCGCCCCGGCCGAGCAGGAACTGACCCCCGACTCGCAGACGGTGGACAGCAGCTGCAAGACGCCCGACGTCTCCTTCCTGCCCGAGGAGGTGGCCGCGCCCGTGCCCGGCGAGCAACAGAGGGCGCCGGCGGGCGAGGCCCAGGCCGACAGCCTCTCCGAGCCCAAGGAGGAGCCCGCTCGTGTCCCGCCCCCGCCCCCGGCCCCCACAGCCTGGAACTTGCAGGGGGGCGTGGACTGCACCACCAGCAGCGTCCTGGCACGTAGGTGACAGGGAAGGGGGTGCCCTGAGGGGGGCCGGCTGGGATGTGGGGGGTGGAGGGGGAGCTCCAGACTGGGGTGGGGGAGGCAGGGCATGGGGGTTGGGTCTGCCAATGCTGGGGAGCCGTGGGGGAAGCAGTGGGGTGAGGGCCGTCCCCTCTCTGACTGCCTCCCCGTCTCTCACCCAGTGACCGCCCTGCTCTTCAAGATGGAGGAAGCCAACCTGGCAAGCCGGGCCAAGGCCCATGAACTGATCCAGGCCACCAACCAGGTAGGCAGCGCTCTCCTTGGCCAGCGCCCCCTTGCGGCGCTGTGGGGTAGGGCTCAGTAGAGGGTGCTCTCCCTGGCCAGCGGGGCTGGGCCCGGTGCCCCCGTGTGGCGCTAGGGGGCGCCATGCTGCCAGGAGTGGGGCTGAGCTCAGTAGGGGGCCTCTCACCAGCTATGTCATGACACTAATTGTCGACCTGAGCCCGGAGTTGGCCTGGGAACCCCGGCGTCCTGGCTGAACCCCCACATGGGGGATTGTCTGCTCCTGATTCTGTCTACCCAGCCCCCCCGTCCCGCCCTGGCGGGACCGCATCTCCACATTGGGCGAGGGGTCCCCGTATACCTAGCCCCCGCGCCCCACCTGGTGCTGGGGCCCCGTCTGAGCCTAACCACCTTCTCTCCCCCTAGATCCTGAGTCACACCAAACCCTCCACATCCTTAGCCGGCTCCCAGGTGCCTGCACCGCCTCCCACCCACACGGCCGCCCCCTACCTGCTGCACGGCTCCCTGCCCCTGGTGGGCTGCAGCTCCACACCCCCGACCCCCACCGGGCTGCCTGGCACCCTCGGCCCGGCCTCATCGGGCCCTGGCAGTGGGACGCTCTTTGGCACCGGCTCCGGCAGCGACCTGGGCAAGCGGGACGGGAGCACCAGCTCCGACGGGCGCGGGGACACTGATAAGGTTAGTGGGCGGGGGGGCTTGTTTGAGCGCTGGGGTGGGGGGGAGGGTGTTCCCACAATGCATTGAGGAGGTGGTAAGCTTGGCAGTGGTGGTGGGAGGCAGGGGGTACTGGCCCCAGGGGGGACGATTTGGGGTCTGTCCCGGTCTGTGAGATGCCGGGGGGGGCCCTGACCGTGCGGCATGGGGAGCCCCCTCCCTGGTGTGCTGACCCCTCCCCCTGTTCCCCCCCAGTACCTGAAGAAGCTGCACACGCAGGAGCGGGCGGTGGAGGAGGTGAAGCTGGCCATCAAGCCCTACTACCAGAAGAAGGAGATCACCAAGGAGGAATACAAGGACATCCTGCGCAAGGCGGTGCACAAGGTGGGGCTGAGGGCTGTGGGGGCTGGAGATAGCGGGGGCTCAGGCTTGGCTGCCCCCCACCCTCACTGACTTCCATTGTGTCCCTCGTCCCCCCCACAGATCTGCCACAGCAAGAGTGGGGAAATCAACCCAGTGAAGGTGAACAACCTGGTACGGGCCTACGTTCAGCGTTACAAGTACTTCCGGAAACACGGCCGCCGCATGGAGGAGGAGCCGGGGGGCCCCAAGGACCTGGGGGCGCTGGAGAAGGCCTCGCTCCCCATGCCCCCCCTCTGAGCCCGGCGGGGGGCCCACCCCCCCATCTTCGTCTCTAGCTAACTTGGACCCCCTTATGCAAAAGGGGAGGGGGCCCTGGAATGCGGGGCGCTCGTGAGCCGTTGCAGCGCGACTTCCCCCCAGCCCCCCCAGACTCTGAATGGTTTTAAACAGGAACAGTTTTACTCTGTACATATGGCTGGGCTGGACTTGGGGGGGGCGCGGGCCTGGCTGGGGGGGCCTGTTCGCGGGCTACTGTCCCCCCGACTTCCCCCATTTTACTCATGTTAGCATGTTTTTATTTGGATTCCTCCCTCCAGGGAATGGGGGGACCCCTCTCATCCAGCCTCCCCTACCTCCAGCTGCCCTGGGGGGAGGAGCAGCCAGCAGCTCTCGTGGTGCAGACGCCCCTCCGCAGCTGGTGCCCCCCATTTCTCTGCCCCCCATCTCTGTATCTCCCTTTCTGTCTCTTCATAAACTGCGTTAGCCACTTGGCTCTGGATGTTCTTCTTGGGGTGAGGGACATGTGTGATACCAGATCTGGGGGCCTGGCACTATGGGGCAGGGTTGGGGGCTGCCCCCCAGCCAAGGCACAAAAGTTCCCTAAACCCCAACCTTTCCTGGAACAGGTTCTCTCTGCTGCCCCCCGGTGAACATCAGGCCCCATCCCATCCAGGGGACCCCGTAGAACCAGCCCCCATGTCCCACCCCAGAGCGGTCCCCGGATAAATGGAGGGCGGGGCGTGTCCCCAAGGAAGGACCCATGGGCATCGGGAGTAGAGGCGCACTCAGGAAAGCCAAGGCCTGTAGATGTCAGAGCAACGGACGCTGGGGGCCTGGGGGAAGCCGAGCTGGGAACGGGAGATGACGGGAAGGCGGCGCTGCTCCCTGCCGGCTTCGCTCCGGTCTGCTCACAAAAAATATCATGACCGGATGCCGAGCGACGTTCCCCCCGGCGATACAGGGGACGGGACGCAGATCGGGACAAGTAAAGAACTCGCCCGAGATCATCGGAACGAATTCAAGTCAGCGGGGCCGGGGGCCGAAAGAAACGTCGGAGCCACTGATGGTGAAAGCTGCAAACTCCTGGACAACAGGAGAGTCCCGGAAGCCTGGAGAAGGGCGAACGTGGTGCCCGTCTTTAAACAGGGACAAAAGGAGGAGCCGGGGAACAACAGACCAGTCAGCCAGACTGATCCCTGGGAGCTACGTTTAAAACCTTCAATTTGCGAATACCTGGAGGACGAGGGGCAGAGCGCTAGCGGCCAGCATGGATTCACCGAGCCCAAATCCTGCCAGACCGGCTCGATTTCCTTCTCCGGCGGGGCAACCGGTTTGGTGGCTGGGGGAAGGCGGTGGCCGTAATATACCTGGGCTTTAGCAAGGCTCTGGCCCCAGCCCCGCCCGACAATCTGCTAAGCAAGCTGGCTACAGAATCGGTTAAACAAGCACAAAGAGTGCCTGTGAACGGCACGACGGAGGGAGGCCCCGAGTGGGGTTCGGCGGGGACCTTTAGTAAGGAGCAGGCAGATCCAATCTGCTGGGGCTGGGAGGTTGTCAACACCTGGAGGACAGAGCTAAAATCCCACGGGATCTTGGTAAATGGGAGAACCGGGCTCTAGACGACCAAATGAAACTCAGCCGAGCAGAAAAGCAAATGGCGCTTTAGGTTGCATTACCAGAGGCCCAGCAGGCAAGTTACCGGAGGGGAGCGGCTCCTGGGGGAACCCTGCCCCACTGCGCACGCAGCCTTGGTGGCTGGCGCCGAACTTTGATTTTCTGCACAGCAAATACATTCTGGACAGACAGTGCGGGGCACATGGGGCTGCTGTGGGGGTCACAGACTGGGGTTCAGAAGGGCCAGTGGGGGGGACATGGGTGGGGGCTCAGGAGCTAGTGGGGTGACAGACATTGAGCGGGGCGGGCTACAGGGACACCTAGGGTTGGGGGCAGATGTGCCTGACTGAATGGGAAAGGCTAGGAGTCAGTCACGGTCTGCATGGGGAGCCTCCCCAACAATCCACCCCCCCCCCAAAAAAACCCTGTTCATATTTTTTCCCACCTGCACCCCATAACCCTCCAGGTTCACTCGAAGGCTCCTTCCCTTCCCCTCAGCCTGACTCCCCCGAGCCTTGGCACGGCTCCCGACAGGGGCGGGAAATACGGCTCTGTCATGTAGTTGAAACGAATTACTCAAATTTCTGTATTAATTTGCCGAGTAAGGAATCTATTTGTCAAAAAAACATTTCCCGAGTCCTTTTTCTTTTTGGTGTGTGTCTGTATCGTTACAGACGGACTTGCTGACCGGTATTTTGAAATAAATGACCAAAATCAGTGAAACTGGCGTGATGACCGTGTGTTATTTTGACAAATAAAAACAGGCAGGATTTGAAAATATGGTGCGCAGAATTGTTAATGGGTTGGCGCAGAATTCCCCCAGGAAGTGCGATCGTACGGCTCTGGTTAGCCCTCGGCTGGAGTCCTGGGTCCAAGTTTGGTTACCCTGTGAAGAAAGCGGCAAGGCCCCAGAAGCGAGCGGCAGGAGCCACGCCTGAAGGAAGCGGGTGTGTTAAGTTCGGAGAAGAGAAGGCTCGAAAGGCTGCCATAAAAACACCAGGGAACCGTTGTTCTCGCTGCCCCGGAGAGCAGGGCGAGAGCTTTGCACTCGGGTAGAGAAGAGGGAGATTCAGAGGAAAAACATCCTAAGGGGGTAAGAAAAGTGGGGCGACGGGGGGCAGCTCCGTCAGCGGGAGGTGGCCAACAGGAGGCTGGATAGACACCTGTCTGGGATGGACAGGGGCTTAGAGCAGCTGACCCTTGCGGGCTCTTCTAGCCCTATGGGTCTACGATAACCAGGCTGTCCCACCCCAGAGGGGCCACAATCCTGGCTAACCAGCCCCCCCACCCGCGGCGCGGCCTGATGGTACAGACAAGGTGGGTGAACCTGGGGCTCTGTCCCAGCTCCGGGCGGGGGGAGGGAGTTCGGTTCGGTTCGACTGTGCCTGGGTTCGGTTGGGAGGAGTGTCAGGCACAGTCGAGGGGGTCGGGGAGAGCGAGCGTCCGTCTGTCCGGCTAGCTGTAGGGCTGACTCTCCATCCGCTCCTCCCAGTCCCGCAGGGCCCCCAGCAGCCCGGCCTCCCCCAGCGAGTCCGAGATGCGCAGGTCCAGCTCCTCGCCCCGCAGCGACGACGCCCCCCCGGCCTGGCCCAGCTCGTGCAGGGTCCGCAGGACCGTGGGTACCACCTGGGGGGGAGGGGGGAGGGTTGGCGTTTCAGGGATTCCCATTCTCCCCCCCCCCCCCCCCCCGAACCGATTCCCAGGGCCATGCAGCTGGAGCCAGCCTGGCACCAACTAAACCTGGCCAGTGCCAGGGCCCCCCACCCCATAGGGACCTGTAGCTGGACTCAGGTGCCCCACCCCTGCCCCCCACATGGGGAGCAGCCGAGCTGGGGCCCCTGGTCTCTCTCACTCTGGGGTAGGATTTCTGCCCCTTTCGTCCACCTCCCCATGGACCAAGCTCCCTCTAGCCCAGGGACCCCAGGGCCAAATGCCTTCGGCCACTCTTTGTGTTGGGCGGGGGGGGAAGGACAGGAGGGAACCCCCCCCCCCCCCCGAGAGAGGGAGGGAGGGAGCCCAACACCAGAGGAAGCCTAGGAATTGGTGGGGGGGCGGATTCCTACCTGCACCATGATGAGTTTCTTTTTCCAGGAGCGCCCTGTGTCCGGCCAGGCCTCCCCCAGACAGAGCCACAGCTCGTAGGTGGGGGAGCTACCCTGCCCCTCTATGAAGCAGATCAGTTCTGGGGGCGAAAGGGGGGCGCATCAGCCAAGTGGGGGGGGCAGGGGCTCCCCCAGGGCTCCCCCAAGCCCCCCCACCGCACCCCGTGGGGGGCTCCCTCTCCCCCGTACCTCTGACAAAGTGCGACATGTCGTACAGGCGGGTGTACCCCTCCTTGGACAGCTCCCCACCTTCGGCCCCCGGCTCGGGGGTCTCCGTGTGCCCCCAGTAGGCGTGGAGGCGCCCGAGGCGGGTGGCGCAGAGGGCTGGCCCCTCCACCCGCACCAGCACCCCGGCCCCCAGCCCCTGCAGCAGCCGGGCCGTGTAAGAGGCCTGCACCCGATCCGGCAGCATCCCCGGCCCGGGCAGCTCCACGTCCGCCAGCTCGGGGCAGGGGCTGGGCCCGGGGCTGGTGGACACCAGCCGGAAGCCCTGTGGGTTGGGGACCAGCGTCTGCAGCACAAGGTGCCCCCGGTAATAGACCCGCACCTCGAAATCCGTCACTGCGGGGAGAGAGGGAGAGTGAGGGGGGAGATGACATGCCCCCAGAAGCCCCCCAATACCCTGATAATTCCCCAGAAACTGCCAGAGCCCCGAGAAGCGCTCCATAATCCCCCAGAAACAGCCAGAGCCCCCCATAATATCCCAGTAACAGCCAGAGCCCCCAGAAGCTCCCCATAATCCCCTGGAAACAGCCAGAGCCCCCCAGGACTCCCTATAGCCCCCTGACCCAGAGCCACCCCCATTGCTTCTCCCCCCCCGCTTGCCCTAGAGATGAGGGTGCTACGGTCCTACACAGGGCAGGGGAGGGGTCCTGACCATCCCCACCCCACCCCCTGCCACCCCCAGGTGTGCAGCGACTCTGGTTGCAGCCCCAGCAGTGGCCAACAGAGGGCGCCAGGACACTCACTCAGCACATTGGACCCCAGCAGCTGCTCCAGGGCGCTGGGGGCCGGCTGCACCAGAGGAGGGAAATCCCCGAACCCCGGCGAGAGAGCGCCCCCTAGGGGAGAGAAAGGGGCACAAGTAAGGGACAGAGCGAGGGGCACTGCCGGGGGGGGGGTAGGGGGGGAAGCGCAGATGGGGATTTACCTACCTGTGGCTGCATCATGGACGTACGGGGCACCTGGCGGGAGCGCAGAGCACGGAGCATCTGGAACAGAAAGTCAAATAGTTAAGCGGGCGGGGCTGGGAGCCCGGACTCCTGGGTTCTCTCCCTGGCTCTGGGAGGGGAGTGGGGACTAGTGGTTGAAATCTGAGGGGGGCGGGGTGGAGGCCGGACTCTAGGGTTCTCTCCCCGTCTCAGGCAGGGCTCAGGAGTTCCAGTAAATCAGGAGGAGGACAAAGGGGGTGGGTGGGTCGGGAGTGAGGGGCACCAGCAGGGCTGTGGGGGCCGGGCTAGCAGGGGGCTGTGGGTCGGGAGTGAGGGGCACTGGCGCTGCAGGGCACTGTCCGGGCTGTGCGAGGGCCGGACCCCGCAGGGGAGAAAGGGAACGGCGCCGACGGGCCCAGGGCATCTCCCCGGGTGGTCTGGGCACAGACACGGGCAATTGCGGGGGGTCACTGCGGTGCCAGGCGCCGGCCTGGCCCGGCTGTGCTGAGACCGACCCTGGCCTCCCGGCACCGCTTCGGGGCTCCACCTTCTCCACTGGCCCTGAGCACTGGGGGGGGCTGGAGAAAGCGCCGCCTGACGAGGGGTCGGGGTGAAGGGACCGTCCCAGGGCCTGGTGGCCAAGTTGGGGGCTTGTGCAGCTTCACCCAAATGACAGGGCCAATGCTGGTGGGGGCTGGGAGCCAGGACCCCTGGGTTCTCTCCCCAGTTTGGGGAGGGGAGCCAGGACTCCTGGGTTCCATGCAGAGCCTGGCATGGCCAGACCGAGAGCTGGGACTGGCTCCAGGGGTGCCCATCACCCTGGCCTCCGGCCCTGCCCCGCCCCGTCCCCCGGGGCACTCACCCTCCTCGGGGCTGGAGAGGTCCAGCGCGTTCAGAATGTCATCCAGGTCATCGTCCTGGGGGGGCGCAGAATTGGGGGTGTCACTAAGGGGAAGGGCCCCCCAGTACCCACAGTTCCCCTCGATACTCCCCCAGACCCGGCCAGAGCCGTCCAACCCCCTACCCTGACCCAGGCTGCCCCAGCCCCCCTGCCCCGGAGGCACTGACCTGGCTGCAGGAGAGGCTGCCCCCTGACCTGTCCAGGAGCTGGCTGCTTGCGTCAGCCTCGGTGCCCCCCACGGCAGCACTGGGGGCCTCGTCCGCACCTGGTGGGGGAGAACAGAGCCACAGGCCCTCCTGAGCCACACACGGGAATCCCCTTGATATGGGTATGGCCCCACCGGTGCCCCTCACTCCCGACCCGCAGCCCCCTGCTAGCCCGGCCCTGGGCTCACCCGTCTAACCCCTCACCTGCCCGGGCCCCATTGGGCAGGATCTCGTAGACCTTGTGGGGGTCGGCGGAGTCCGAGCTGTGATCCTGAAGCACCTGGATCCCCGGCTTCCGGTTCAGGGCAGAGCGGAAGTTGCGTTTCCAGATGGAGGGCGTGGGGGCATCGTGGCCTGGCCGGTAGTTGCCGCTGTCAATGGCCCAGTCCTGGGGGAGGTGGCGGGGGGGTGGGGGCGGGAAGCAGACGTAGGTACCTGGGAGCTGAGGAGGCCTAGAGGCGGCTGTGAGGCGGGGGGATAATGGGGGTCCCCCAGACCTCACTTCTCCACCACCAAGGAGGGCGAGAGGGCTGCGAAGTGACTGGTACCCCAGCCCCCCGGTGCCCCTCACTCCCGACCTGCAGCCCCCTGCTAGCCCAGCCCTGGGCTCTCCCTCCAGCCCTGCCGGTGCCCCTCACTCCCGACCCACAGCCCCCACCTGCCAAGCTCCCTACAGGGGAGCCGTTCTGAGGGAGAGGGATGGGTCCTGGCATGGGGGTGGTGGGGGGGGACAGGATGGGACCGCAGGGCACCTGCTAAAAGGGGAAGCTTTTCAAAGCAAATCAGCCTGGGGAACTCCCTGCTACTGGACGTGGGGAGTCCGGTGTCAGGGGTGTAAACCCAGCCGCTTGGGGGAGTCAGGAGCGGTACAGAACTGCCCATTGGGGGTCCGTCCCCCCCCCACACCGGCACCGTCACTGGCAAAGATGGGAGACTTGGGTAGATGGGTCACCACGGACCGGGGTGTGGATGGGGGAGGAATCACCCTGCCACCTACCCCCCCATATCTGTGGGTGCAGGGGGGGGATCCCCAGCTTGGGCGGGGGGTTACCCGGAATAGCTGGAAGTCCTCGGAGGAGGCATCCTGTCGCAGCCCGTGTTTCCAGGGCACCCGGAACTGGGTGCGCCCCTGGTCCAGCCAGCTCACCCCCGGGTAGCACCCGTCGTCCAGCTTCTTCCGCAGCCACGGCACGATCAGCGGCTTCGGGGTCCCCATCGCCGGGGCGGTGCCGCCTAGGGGAGAGAGAGAGGGGGGCGGATGGGGGGCAGGGCCTGTCCCCTCTGTGGGGGGCCGGCTCCAACCCAGGGCAGGGAATGGGCCAGCTCCCACCCAGGGCAGGGGCTGAGTTGGGGGGCAGGGAATGGGGGCGGGGCCTGTCCCCTCTGCAGGGGGCCAGCTCCCACCCAAGGCAGTGGCTGGGTTGGGGGGTAGGGAACGGGGGCGGGGCCTGTCCCGGCTGGGTTGGGGGGCAGGGAATGGGGCCCGGGGTCTGTCCCCTCTGGGGGGGGCTGGGTTGGGGGCAGGAAATGGGGCCCGTCCCCTCTGGGGGGGCTGGGTTGGGGGGCAGGCAATGCCCCCCCCCGTACCTGCCTGGCACCTTCCGCAAGAGGAAGCGGCTCAGAGAAATGGAACCCGCCCCCCCAGGTCACATGATTCCCCCGCCCCAGCACGTCACGTGATCCCCAAACTTTGGTACAATTTCTGTGTGTGCCGGTTCCTTCCCCCGGGGCCGGGGACTGTGCGGGGCGCAGGCCCCCCCCCACCGTCCCGTCCCGCGATTCCCCCTTTCCCCCCAGCTGCCTGTGGGGCGGCTGGGAGTTCAGACCATGAGATCTGGGGCGGGGAGGGGGCAACAGCACCCAAGGCCTCAACCCCCCCCCCACTCCAGAAGCCATCCAGGAGATGCAGCCGCCTTTGGGGTGGGGGACAGGGGGGCTGGGTGTACAGGGCCCCCTCTGGGGTGGGGCACAGGGGGGCTGGTTCTGTAGGGTCCCCTCGCCCGGTTCCGAGATGCGCCTGGCTCTGGGGTGGGGCAGGTGGGAGCTGGAGTGATGTGAGCCGGGCAGCAAGGGAGGGTCTTGCCCTGCGCCCCCAGCAGCCGTGCACAGTGGTGCGCTGCCCATGTGCGCGTGTGCCCAGGAGCGGGCGTCGCACGGGGGCTGCATGCACTGTTGGCCGACAGGCCCCCTGGCCGGGGAGAGGGGGCGCGGGTCGCAGGCGGGGTCAGGGCAGATGGCGGCTGCTCCCACGTCTGTGCACGCGGGTCACACGCGTGTCCAGCGGCGTCGGCCTCGCCCAGGGCCGGCTGCTCCTCGACACCCCCTGGGACCCCCCCCCAGTCGCCTCCCGGGCCCGGGGCAGGACGGACACACGGACGCGCGAGTCTCTCTGCACCCCATGGCCCAGCCTCCGACTGCCCTGCCCAGCCCCCCACTGCCCGGCCCCCCACTGCCCAGCCTGGTGCCCCATGGCACTGTGCCCCACAGCACAGCCTGTCCCCCCAATCCGGCCCCCCACTGCCGAGCCCGGCCCCCCACTGCCTGGCCCCTGACTGCCCAGCCCCCCACTGCCCAGCCTGGTGCCCCATGGCACTGTGCCCCACTGCCCAGCCTGTCCCCCCAATCCGGCCCCCCACTGCCGAGCCCGGCCCCCCACTGCCTGGCCCCTGACTGCCCAGCCCCCCACTGCCCAGCCTGGTGCCCCATGGCACTGTGCCCCACTGCCCAGCCCGGCCCTCCACAGCCCAGCCTGGTGCCCCATAGCACTGTGCCCCACTGCCCAGCCCAGCCCCCCCACAGTCCAGCCTGGTGCCCCATGGCACTGTGCCCCACAGCACAGCCTGTCCCCCCAGTCTGGCCCCCCACTGCCGAGCCCAGCCCCCCACTGCCTGGCCCCTGACTGCCCAGCCCCCCACTGCCCAGCCTGGTGCCCCATGGCACTGTGCCCCACTGCCCAGCCCGGCCCTCCACAGCCCAGCCTGGTGCCCCATAGCACTGTGCCCCACTGCCCAGCCCAGCCCCCCCCACTGTCCAGCCTAGTGCCCCATGGCTCTGTGCCCCACAGCACAGCCTGCCCCCTCAGTCTGGCCCCCCACTGCCAAGCCCGGCCCCCCACTGCCTGGCCCCTGACTGCCCAGCCCCCCACCACTGCCCAGCCTGGTGCCCCACGGCACTGTGCCCCACAGCACAGCCTGCCCCCTCAGTCCGGCCCCCCACTGCCGAGCCCGGCCCCCCACTGCCTGGCCCCTGACTGCCCAGCCCCCCACCACTGCCCAGCCTGGTGCTCCTCCCATGGGGTCCAAGGAGCCCCCAGCCCAACCCGTGGAAAGGGGGCGGAGCGTATCGGTTTCTATATATGCAAATAATCAACGCCCCGCCCCTCCCGTTATTTGCACCTCGCGCGGCTGCCGCATCCTGCGCCCAGTGGACCCATTCCGTGGGGCGTGGCTTATGGAGCCCCGCCCACGCGTCTAAGCTCCGCCCCCCGCATGGGGAGGTGCATGGTCAGTGCCCTGCAGTTCAGAAAGTTTGTGAAGTTTGGGGCTGGGCCCTTGAGGGCCCCCGCCCCGCCCCGCCAGAAAGTTGAGAGGGGCGGGGCGGAGATGAGGGGCGGGGGTTGAGCGACGCGTTTTACCCCCCCCCCCCCCGCCCCGCCTAGGTCCTGCCCCCCCGCCTCCCCTCCCCCCGCGGGACAGCTGGGATCCCGGGTGGCTCCGAACTTGGCTCTGCGAATCGCAGCTGGAGCCCGGCGCGTCACCCCCGCCCCCCCCCGCCGCCCTTCCCCGCCCCCGCTCTGCCCCCCCCCCCGGGGTTGGGCAGGGAGTCGCCCGGCTTGTGCACAGGTTGTGTCGGGGGCGCTGGACAGAGATTCCCCCACCTTGCCCCGTGTCTGACCCCCCCCCCACAGGCAGGGCCATGGCGGGGCCCCCCCAGGAGCGCCGCCGGCTGCAGGAGGAGACGCGGCTGGTGCTGGAGGCCTTCCTGCAGGGGGCGCTGGGCCGGCGGCCCGCCCTGGGGCACGTGGGGGGCAGCTACCATGACCCCCACTGCTACGCACACAGGTAAGGGGGGGCGGGGCTCACCCCCCTCCAGGGCGCAAGCAGGGAAGGGGGGGCCGTTGGAGTGGGAGGGGGGCAGAGCTCATGGAGTTCCCCCCCCCCCCCCGGAGGGACGGGGGGAGGGAATGTGCAGGTTGGGGGGGGCGGGGTGTTGGCCGGGGAAGGGGGCATGCCGGCGAGAGGAGGGATGGGGAGGAGTGGGGGAGGGGTTGCCCATGGGTGCCCAGGGATCCAGGTGACTGGGGGGGGCAGATGGGGGGAGGGGGTATGCGGAGATGGGTTGCCGGAGGGGGCGGGGTGGGAAGGCAGGATATGCAGGAGGGGGGGTGGGGGGAGTTAGAGAGTTTCCAGGGGGGAGGGGGATATGTGGGGGGGTGGGGGAGATGGGTTGCTCGAGGGAGGGGGATATGCACGGGTGGGGGGCTAGGGGGATATATAGGCATGAGGGGGAGGGTGGACATGCAGGGATGGGGAGGGCTGGGGGGGCCGGGAGATGCATTCTGGAGAAGAGTTCCCTGCCCCCCCGACTCTCCCCGCAGGCGCCCCGTGGAGCCGGGGGGGGCCTGGACCCCCCTGCACGAGGAGATCAGCCGGGCGGAGGAACGGAAACACGGCTTCAAGACCAGCATGAAGCGGCTGCTCCAGCGACGGACCAGCCCCCGCCGGGACCCCCCCGGCCCCCCACCCCCCGGGGCAGAGCCCCGCGAAGGACAGAAGGAGCGGGGGGAGGAGCGCCCCAAGCACGGCCGGGGGTTCCCCTTCAAGGCCATGCTGTGGAGGAAGGGCCCCCCTCGGGAGGAGACAGAGCCCCCGCCTCCCCCCTCCGCACCCCCCAACTCCCTGCCGGTCACCCCCTGCTACTGCACAGACACCCTGACCTCACGGCCAGACCCCCTGCCTCTGGGTAAGAGCCCCCCACGGGACCGGGAGAGAACCCAGGAGTCCGGGCTCCCAGCCCTCACTGCTCTAACCCACTAGACCCCCCCTCCCTTTCCAGAGCCTGGGATAGAACCCAGGAGTCCGGGCTCCCCACTCCCCTGCTCTGACCCCCAGCTCTCTCCCCAGGCCCGGCAGCCGAGGACCCCGAGTTCTACGCCCGCCTGGCCCAGAAGCTGGACCGGCTGGTGAAGCTCCAGCACAGCCAGCCTGGCAGCCCCTGCGGGGTCCAGTCCCCTGAGGTCGTGGCCGGGCCCCTCAGCCCGGAGCCGGGCCCCGGGCCCCTAGGTGAGCAGGGGCCTTGGCCCTTCCCCCCACCCTGCGGCCGGCGCCCCCTGGGGGCAGCTCTGGGTCACAGGCCTGTATCTCTCCCCCAGCCCCACCGGAGCCGGCCAGCGAGAGGCACAAGGAGCAGGTGATCCAGAGACTGGTGGCCCTGCTGGAGGAGCAAGCCGGGGTCATCAATGAAGAGGTGCCAACCCGGTGCCCCTCACTCCCGACCCACAGCCCCCTGCCAGCCCAGCCCTCGTCACCCCCCACCCCCCCGGCCCTGCCGGTGCCCCTCACTCCCGACCCGCAGCCCCCTACTAGCCCGGCCCTGGTCACCCCCCACCCCCCGTGCCCTGCCGGTGCCCCTCACTCCCGACCCACAGCCCCCTGCCAGCCCGGCCCTGGTCACCCCCCACCCCCCCGGCCCTGCCGGTGCCCCTCACTCCCGACCCGCAGCCCCCTGCCAGCCCGGCCCTGGTCACCCCCCACCCCCTGGGCCCTGCCGGTGCCCCTCACTCCCGACCCGCAGCCCCCTGCCAGCCCGGCCCTGGTCACCCCCCACCCCCCCGGCCCTGCCGGTGCCCCTCACTCCTGACCCGCAGCCCCCTGCCAGCCCGGCCCTGGTCACCCCCCACCCCCCCGGCCCTGCCGGTGCCCCTCACTCCCGACCCGCAGCCCCCTGCCAGCCCGGCCCTGGTCACCCCCCTACCCCCCCGGCCCTGCCGGTGCCCCTCACTCCCGACCCACAGCCCCCTGCCAGCCCGGCCCTGGTCACCCCCCACCCCTCCGGGCCCTGCCGATGCCCCTCACTCCCGACCCGCAGCCCCCTGCCAGCCCGGCCCTGGTCACCCCCCCCCCCCCCCGGCCCTGCCGGTGCCCCTCACTCCCGACCCGCAGCCCCCTGCCAGCCCAGTCCTGGTCACCCCCCACCCCCCCGGGCCCTGCCGGTGCCCCTCACTCCCGACCCGCAGCCCCCTGCCAGCCCAGCCCTGGTCACCCCCCACCCCCCCGGGCCCTGCCGGTGCCCCTCACTCCCGACCCGCAGCCCCCTGCCAGCCCGGCCCTGGTCACCCCCCACCCCTCCGGGCCCTGCCGGTGCCCCTCATTCCCGACCCGCAGCCCCCTGCCAGCCCGGCCCTCTCTCTCCCCCACAGATCGAGGCTGACCCTCTGCTCCGCAGTTCCCTGTCCCGCCTGTCGTACCGCAGCTTCTCCCGGCTGGCCGAGGCGTACACCGCGCGGGCCGACCCGGACAGCCCCAGCCCCCAGCTCACCCGGCTGGCCCTGACCATGGAGCTGACGCGGAAGGTGGCCGGGATCAGCAGCCACACGGTGCAGACCCTGATGGGCTACAGCCTGCAGTACATGGACATGTTCGTGCCCTGGCTGCAGCAGCAGGGCGGCTGGGTAAGGGGGGGGCAGGGTGTGCCGGGGGGCGGGGGGCAGGGTGGGCTGGGGGGGAGCTGTGCACGTGGGGGAGTGGGTGATGTACAGAAGATCCGGGGGGGGAGGGGGACTTTGTATATGGTGTGGGGGAGCTAGGGGGCGGCTGTGGGGGGGCCCCGAGCAGGGAGTGGGGTGCTGGTTGGGGCTTGGAGGCAGGCTGGGGTTGACCCCCTGGCTCATAGTCTGTGGGGCAGGGGCTGCATGAGCCGGGGGTAGTTTTTTTTTTGGGGGGGGGGGGAATCTGTCTGGGATAAACCCCCCCCCCCCCCGCAATCTCAGGGACTAATCTCTCTCTCCTGACCCCGGCAGGAGAGCATCGCAGGACAGGAGGAGATCTTCGATGTCCTGGACTAGCAGCCCTTGGCCGCAGGGGGCTCGGGGCCGGGGTCACAACGCCGGCCCCTCCCCCTTTCCTCCCCAGAATCCGCCTTGCGGGGAGGGTTCAGAACACAGCCATGGCGGCGGGAGGGGGGCTTTGGGGAGAGGGTACCTGTCCGGGGGAAGGGCAGAAACTGAGCCAGCCCTCCCCAAATTCTCAGGGGAGTTGGGGGGGGGGAGGGTGTCACTGGAGGAATCCACCCCACAAAATCTCTGGGTCTGCCCAGGTTTGGGGCCCCAGCAGAGAGCAATCCCCCCCCAACTTTTGTTTTGGCGGAGGTGAGTGGTTTTTTTATAAAGGATTTTCAATATATTTTACTATTAAAGCTCCTGGCGTGTCTGTCTCTCTCCTGCCCCTCCCACCCCCACCTCCTGCGTGACCAGACTGAGGGGGCCCTGCACTGCACCCAGTGGGAGGGGCGGTCCTCTCTGGGGTGGGGTGCCAAGATGCAGGGGAGGGGGGGCAGGAAGACAGGACTGCAGTGATGGAGGAAGGGAGTTGCAGTGGGTGAGATGAGGTTTGCAGGGGTGAGTTGGGGCACACAGGGTGCCTTGGCAGGGAGTGCGCTAAGGGATGGGGGAGGTGTGGTGGTGGTGGGGTTCAGTAATGGGGAGGGAGTTGCAGTGAGGGGGTGCAGTGGGAGAAGAGCTGGGAGACGGTGGGGGTTGCAGTGTTAGCAGATGGATGTGCAGTGGGAGGGCTGGCAGTGGGAGGGAGAAGGTTGCAGTGATGGGGTGGAGCAGTGGTGGTTGCAGTGAAGGGGAGAGGGTTGCAATGGGGTGTAGTGGTAGGGAGGCCAGCAGTGGGGCGGGGGTGCAGTGAGTGGGAGGGGTTGGAGGAGGTGTTGCAGTCACGGGGGAGGGGGATGCAGTAAGGGGGTATTGCAGTGTTGGGGAGGGGGATGCAGTGTGGGAGTGGAGGAGGGGGTGATGCAGTGGAGGAGGGGGTGTTGCAGTGATTGGGGAAGGGGATGCAGTGGAGGAGGGGGTGTTGCAGTGATTGGGAAAGGGGATGCAGTGTGGGAGTGGAGGAGGGGGTGTTGCAGTGATTGGGGAAGGGGATGCAGTGTGGGAGTGGAGGAGGGGGTGTTGCAGTGATTGGGGAGGGGGTGTTGCAGTGTGGGAGTGGAGGAGGGGGTGATGCAGTGGAGGAGGGGGTGTTGCAGTGATTGGGGAAGGGGATGCAGTGATTGGGGAAGGGGATGCAGTGGGGAGGGGGTGTTGCAGTGATTGGGGGGATGCAGTGGAGGAGGGAAATGCAGTGGAGGAGGGGGTGTTGCAGTGTTGGCAGAAGGGGATGCAGTGGAGGAGGGGGTGCTGCAGTGTTGGCAGAAGGGGATGCAGTGGAGGAGGGGGTGCTGCAGTGATTGGGGAGGGGGATGCAGTGAGGAGGGGGTGTTGCAGTGATTGGGGAGGGGGATGCAGTGGAGGAGGGGGTGTTGCAGTGTTGGCGGAAGGGGATGCAGAAGAGGAGGGGGTGTTGCAGTGATTGGGGAGGGGGATGCAGTGGGGAGGGGGTGTTGCAGTGTTTGGGGGGATGCAGTGGAGGAGGGAAATGCAGTGGAGGAGGGGGTGTTGCAGTGTTGGCAGAAGGGGATGCAGTGGAGGAGGGGGTGTTGCAGTGATTGGGGAGGGGGATGCAGTGGAGGAGGGGGTGTTGCAGTGTTGGCGGAAGGGGATGCAGAAGAGGAGGGGGTGTTGCAGTGATTGGGGAGGGGGATGCAGTGAGGAGGGGGTGTTGCAGTGATTGGGGGGATGCAGTGGAGGAGAGAAATGCAGTGGAGGAGGGGGTGTTGCAGTGTTGGCGGAAGGGGATGCAGTGCAGGAGGGGGTGTTGCAGTGATTGGGGGGATGCAGTGGAGGAGAGAAATGCAGTGGAGGAGGGGGTGTTGCAGTGATTGGGGAGGGGGATGCAGTGGAGGAGGGGGTGTTGCAGTGATTGGGGGGATGCAGTGGAGGAGAGAAATGCAGTGGAGGAGGGGGTGTTGCAGTGTTGGCGGAAGGGGATGCAGTGGAGGAGGGGGTGTTGCAGTGATTGGGGGGATGCAGTGATTGGGGAGGGGGATGCAGTGAGGAGGGGGTGTTGCAGTGATTGGGGGGATGCAGTGGAGGAGAGAAATGCAGCGGAGGAGGGGGTGTTGCAGTGTTGGCGGAAGGGGATGCAGTGGAGGAGGGGGTGTTGCAGTGATTGGGGAGGGGGATGCAGTGGAGGAGGGGGTGTTGCAGTGTTGGCGGAAGGGGATGCAGAAGAGGAGGGGGTGTTGCAGTGATTGGGGAGGGGGATGCAGTGAGGAGGGGGTGTTGCAGTGATTGGGGGGATGCAGTGGAGGAGAGAAATGCAGTGGAGGAGGGGGTGTTGCAGTGTTGGCGGAAGGGGATGCAGTGCAGGAGGGGGTGTTGCAGTGATTGGGGGGATGCAGTGGAGGAGAGAAATGCAGTGGAGGAGGGGGTGTTGCAGTGATTGGGGAGGGGGATGCAGTGAGGAGGGGGTGTTGCAGTGATTGGAGGGATGCAGTGGAGGAGAGAAATGCAGTGGAGGAGGGGGTGTTGCAGTGTTGGCGGAAGGGGATGCAGTGGAGGAGGGGGTGTTGCAGTGATTGGGGGGATGCAGTGATTGGGGAGGGGGATGCAGTGAGGAGGGGGTGTTGCAGTGATTGGGGGGATGCAGTGGAGGAGAGAAATGCAGTGGAGGAGGGGGTGTTGCAGTGTTGGCGGAAGGGGATGCAGTGGAGGGGGGGTGTTGCAGTGATTGGGGAGGGGGATGCAGTGGAGGAGGGGGTGTTGCAGTGTTGGCGGAAGGGGATGCAGTGAGGAGGGGGTGTTGCAGTGATTGGGGAGGGGGATGCAGTGGAGGAGGGGGTGTTGCAGTGATTGGGGGGATGCAGTGGAGGAGAGAAATGCAGTGGAGGAGGGGGTGTTGCAGTGTTGGCGGAAGGGGATGCAGTGGAGGAGGGGGTGTTGCAGTGTTGGGGGAGGGGGGTGCAGTGGAGGAGGGGGTGTTGCAGTGATTGGGGGGATGCAGTGATTGGGGAGGGGGATGCAGTGAGGAGGGGGTGTTGCAGTGATTGGGGGGATGCAGTGGAGGAGAGAAATGCAGTGGAGGAGGGGGTGTTGCAGTGTTGGCGGAAGGGGATGCAGTGGAGGAGGGGGTGTTGCAGTGTTGGCGGAAGGGGATGCAGTGGAGGAGGGGGTGTTGCAATGTTTGGGGAGGGCGATGCAGTGGAGGAGGGGGTGTTGCAGTGAGGGGTGTTGCAGGGGGGGAGGGGGGAGAGCCGCATGACCCGACAGCGCCGGGAATGGGGGGCGGGGCTCCTGGTGACAGGCACCTCCTGCACCCAATAACTGCAGGGGGCGGTTCCACGGGTGGGCGGGCCTGGCTGCTGGGAAGAGCCAATGGGGTTTGTGGCTGGCAGGGGAGGCGGATCCCTGCCTGGGACGGGCACCAGAGTCTCCACTGAGGTAGCGGGGGCAGGGTCTCATTCCGCGATTGACGCTTCGATCTGCAAATGGGACGGGGCTGCGAGGGTCAGAGCAGAAGAGCGTCATGGGGGTGGGGCTCAGGGTTTGAGTGACACATCGTCCACCAATGGCATTTGCATTAGGAGGTGGCCGGGGGCGAGTCCCTGAGTGACACCTGTCTCGCCCAATGGCATTCTCTTTTGGCTCTTGGGGCTTGTTACCGTCCGTCAGAGACTAGCGGCCAGTCGCGAAGCGAAGATAGGGCGGGGCAACATTGAGAGTGACATCCCCCTTGCCCAATGGGAGCTTCACAAGACTGCGAGGACCGGCTTGGAATGCTGAGTGACATCTCCCTCGCCTAATAGGAGCGTCTCTGGATGGGCGGGCACTCTGAGTGACACCTCCTTCGCCCAATAAGAGTACGTAGTGGCTGTGGGGCGTGCCCGGCACTCTGAGTGACACCTTCGTCGCCCAATAGGAGCACCTTTGGCTGTGGGGGCGGGTCCGCTACTCTGAATGACAGCTCAGTCGCCCAAGAGGACCACCTCTGGGGTGTGAGGGGTCGGCAAACATGCTGAGTGACATCTCCGTCGCCCAATAGGAGCGCCTCTTGCTTGTGGCGGGCGGGCCCGGCCCGCTGAGTGACAAGTGCCCGGCCCAACGGCGGCGCCCAACGCGAGGGGCGGGCCCGAGGCCCACGGGGGGGCCAATGGAGGCCGAGGGGCGGGGCCGGGCCCTCCCCCGGTATAAGCGGCGGGGGGCGGGGCTCTCGCTCTCTCTGCGCTTCGCTCGCAAGATGGCGGAGGCGACCAACTGCACCATGGAGGTGGGGGCCGGGCCGGGCCGGCACGTGCGGGGCCGGGGGCGCGGGGCGCGGCGGGGGCGGCTCGGGGCCTGGCGGGGGGGGACTTGGCGGGGGGCCGGGGAGCCCGCCGGGGGGGGCGCCGGGCTGGGGGGGTCGGCGGGGGGCTGTGTCCGGCGGGGGGGTGGCCGTGGGCGGGGGAACTCGGGGGGGGCCGTGGCTGGCGGGGAGCTCTTGGGGGGGGCGTCTCGGGGGGGCGGGGGCCGTGGCTGGCGGGGGCGTCTCGGGGGGGCGGGGCTGTGGCTGGGGGGGCGGGGGAACTCGGGGGGGGTCTTGGGGGGGCGGGGGCCGTGGCTGGCGGGGGGGTCTCGGGGGGGGCGTCTCGGGGGGGCGGGGGCCGTGGCTGGGGGGGCGGGGGAACTCGGGGGGGTCTCGGGGGGGCGGGGCTGTGGCGGGGGGGGCGGGGGAACTCGGGGGGGGTCTCGGGGGGGCGGGGCTGTGGCTGGGGGGGCGGGGGAACTCGGGGGGGGGTTTCGGGGGGCGGGGGCCGTGGCTGGCGGGGGGGGTCTCGGGGGGGGCGTCTCGGGGGAGCGGGGGCCGTGGCTGGGGGGGGCGGGGGAACTCGGGGGGGCGGGGGCCGTGGCCGGTGGGGGGGTCTCGGGGACCTCTCGCCCGCGGACAAAGGGGTGGGGGCGGATCCGCGGGGGCTGGGCGGGCCCTATGGGGGGCGGGGGGGCGGGGCCATGTCCCAGCGCTGCGGAGCGCGGGGAGCCTGCGGCTGGTTTCCGGTCCCGCGAGCTCAGCGGGGCGGGGGTCGGGAGTGTGGGGCACTGGCAGAGCGGGGGGGGGGGGGGCGGGCTGGGGGTCGGGAGCGGGGCGGGCTGGGGGTCGGGAGCGGGGGGGGGGGGGCGGGGGGTCGGGAGTGTGGGGCACTGGCAGAGCGGGGGGGGGGGGGCTGGGGGTCGGGAGTGTGGGGCACAGGCAGAGCGGGGGGGGGGGCACTGGCAGAGCGGGGGGGGGGCTGGGGGTCGGGAGTGTGGGGCACTGGCAGAGCGGGGGGGGGGGGGCTGGGGGTCGGGAGTGTGGGGCACTGGCAGAGCGGGGGGGGGGGGCTGGGGGTCGGGAGTGACGGGCACCGGCAGAGCTGGGGGGGGGCGGGGGGTCGGGAGTGTGGGGCACTGGCAGAGCGGGGGGGTCAGGGGGTCGGGAGTGTGGGGCACTGGCAGAGCTGGGGGTCAGGAGTGAGGGGCACCGGCAGAGAGGGGGCGTCAGGGGGACGGGAGTGTGGGGCACTGGCAGAGCTGGGGGGGCTGGGGGTCGGGAGTGTGGCGCACTGGTGGAGCGGGGGCGTCAGGGGGCCGGGAGTGTGGGGCACCGGCAGAGCTGGGGGGGCTGGGGGTCGGGAGTGTGGGGCACTGGCAGAGCTGCGGGGCTGTTCTGTTCCCGGCCTGGCTTGGTGCTGATCTTGCGAGGGGGGTGGAGCCCCCCGTGACCTGTGTCACCCCTCCCCTGGCAGCTGAGAGCAGTGGCCCCGGGCACAGTGTTAGGGAGACCCTGGCTCTGGGGGGCTCGGCCCCCCCCGGTTCCCGAGCCCCCCATTGACTTGTCTCCGTTACTTTCTCCTAGAATTTTGTAGCCACCCTGGCTAATGGGATGAGCCTGCAGACTGCGGTAGAAGATGTAAATATCCTTTGAGTGAGGGGCCAGGCCAGGGCTCGGGGGCTAGTGACCCCCAGGGCCGGCCGGCCGTGTACATCTCCCCCGGCCTGTTCCCAGCACTGCCTGGTGACATCCCCCCGGCCCGTTCCCAGTGACAAATGCCCCCCCACCCCTGCCGGCCAGCCACCATACCCCATTTCAACTGACCGCCCTGGTCCTCGCCCTGCCCCATCTAGAGGGTTCCCTCCCTTGGCAGCCAGCCCCAGAACCCCCCTTCGGAGTCAGATAAACCATGGGGAGGGGGACCGAAGGGATCCAGAACCACCCCCGCCCCCCGAAATCCCAGCTCAGAGTGTCTGCCTGCTCTCCCGGCAGGTTGCGACCCATCCCCCGCACATTGCTCAGCCCTAAGGGGGGCAGTGGGTGTCCATGGGGTGGCGGAGAAGAACCTCTAGGGCCCCTGCAGTCTCCTGGGGGGCGCTCTGTGCAGGGGGGTCCCATAGGAAGCTCCTAGGGCCCCATGTTCTGTATGGGGGTTACTGGCTGGGAGTTTTTGAGGGGGCTGGGTAGTTCACTGCATGGGGGGGGTGGGTCGCTGCTGGGGAGGCTGTGTGCATGGTTGGACCTCGGGGGGTGGGGAGTGGCTGTTGGAGTGTGAGTGGGGCTCTGTGCCTGGGGGGGCAGGTAGCTGCTGGGGGGATTCGGGGCTCTGTGCCTGGGGGGGCAGGTAGGTGCCAGGGGAATGGGGGGCTTTGTGCTTGGGTGGAGCAGGTAGCTGCTGGGGGGAGCGGGGGCAGGTGGCTGCAGGGGAGGGAGGGGGGAACTCTGTAATTTCCCAGTTTCCTTAACTCGGTCTCCAGCCCCAGCTCCTGTGATGCATTGTGGGTGCGGTCGGTGGGGGCACGGAGGTGGGGCGTGGGGAGACCCAGCTCTGCGGGGGGCTGGAATGGGGGGGCTTGGGGCTACGTGTCCCAGCCCTGCATTGTTCCTTCCAAACAGACATGCTCTGGGCCGCACCAGGGGAGGGGGCAGGATGGGGGGCTGGGTCCCTGGCCTTCAGCCTGGCCCCCCAGAATGGTGCTGTCTGCTGCCAGGGGACCCCCTGTTCCACATGGGCCCTGCAGAAATGGAAGTGGTGGCACCAGGCGGGGGCTGGTGTGAGGGACTGGGGGGGATACAGGCTGGGCTGGGCCCGTGGGACAGGTCAGGGGGGTGGATACTGGCCAGACTTGGCACATGGGGCTGATGCTGGGGCTTGGGGGTGGATACAGGCCAGGCTGGGCCCATGGGGCAGATGTGGGGGCTGGATAGCAGCTGGGCTGGGCCCGTGGGGCTGATGTGGGGAGTGGATAGTGGCTGGGCCAGCTGTGGCTTGGCCCCATCCCTAAGGTGTGTTTGGGGGCGTCCGTCTGACTGTGGCCCCCCCCCGCCCCCCAGGTGTCCTGTCCCCAGGCCGAGAGCAGTGTGAAGCCCACAGCCGAGGAGATGACGTCCAAGGATTATTACTTCGACTCCTATGCCCACTTCGGCATCCACGAGGTCAGTGTGGGGGGGAGGCTGCCCCCCGGGGCGTGGGGGGGGGCAGACGTCTCCATGGGGTACTTGGTTTCATGGGTGTGTCCCTACCACTTGCCCCCGTCCCACCCCCAGGAGGAAGTGGAGGATGAGGTGCACTGGGGGGCTGGGTAGGGTTGGGGGGTCCCTCTTCTCCCCCAGGTGATGCTGAAGGACGAGGCGTGTGGGGTTGGGGGGCCCCGCTGACCCCCTGTCCCCCCAGGAGATGCAGAAGGACCTGGGGAGGGGGCTGGAAGGGATTGGGGGGCCCCCTCTGACCCTCCGCATATTCCCTCAGGAGATGCTGAAGGACAAGGGGCGCGGGGAGGGGGTTGGGTGTCCCCCCAGGAGATGCTGAAGGACGAGGGTGCGGTGAGGGCTCTGGGAGGGGTTGGGGGGCCCCCACTGACCCCCCCCCCGTGTCCCCCCAGGAGATGCTGAAGGACGAGGTGCGCACTCTGACCTACAGAAACTCCATGTTCCACAACCGGCACCTCTTCAAGGACAAAGTGGTTCTGGACGTGGGCAGCGGCACCGGGATTCTCTGCATGTTCGCGGCCAAGGCGGGCGCCAAGCGGGTCATCGGGGTGAGTCGTTCCCCCTCCCCGCTGGGCCCCCTGACCCCTTGCTTCCCGGCCAGTCGCCTAGTCCGGTCCCCTGCGCTCACGGCAGGACTAAGTATTGTCCAGACCGTCCCTGACAGGGGTTTGTCCAACCCGCTCTTAAAAATCCCCAATGACGGAGATTCCACCACCGCCCTGGGCAGTTTATTCCGGTGCTTCACCAGCCTGACAGGACGTTTCTCCTAATGTCCAACCTAAACTGCCCTGGCTGCATAAGAACGGCCAGACTGGGTCAGACTCAAGGTCCATCCAGCCCAGGATCCTGTCGGCCAACAGTGGCCAATGCCAGGTGCCCCAGAGGGAGTGAACCTAACCGGTAATGATCAGTGATCGCTCTCCTGCCATCCATCTCCACCCTCTGACAAACAGAAGCTAGGGACACCATTCCTTACCCATCCTGGCTAATAGCCATTAATGGACTTACCCTCTGTGAATTTATCCAGTTCTCTTTTAAACCCTGTTATAGTCCTAGGCTTCACAACCTCCTGAGGCAAGGAGTTCCACAGGTTGATTGTGCGCTGAGCAAAGAAGAACTTCCTTTTATTTGTTTTAAACCTGCGGCCCATTAATTTCATTTCGTGGCCCCTAGTTCTAAAATTATGGGAACAAGTAAATAACTTTTCCTTATTCACTTTTTGCACAGCACTCATGATTTGATAGACCTCTATCATATCCCCCCTTAGTCGCCTCTTTTCCAAGCTGAAAAGTCCTAGCCTCTTTAATCTTTCCTCATAGGAGACCCCTAGTTGCCCTTTTCTGAACCTTTTCTAATGCCAGTATATCTTTTTTTGGGACGCGGGGACCACATCTGTACGCCGTATTCAAGATGTGGGCATACCATGGATTTATATAAGGGCAATAAGATATTCTCCGTCTTATTCTCTCTCCCTTTTTTAATGATTGCTAACATCCCGTTTGCTTTTTTGACTGCCGCTGCGCACTGCGTGGATGTCTTCGGAGAACTATCCACGATGACTCCAAGATCTTTCTCCTGAAAATTTAAGCCCATGGCTTCTTGTCCGATCCTCAGAGGTTCAGAAGAACAAATTTTTGTTCCCTCCTTGTAACTGCCTTTTCTGTACTTGCAAACTGTTCTCACGTCCCCGCTCCGGCTTCTCTTCTCCAGACTAAACAAACCCCGTTTTTTTTCAATCTTCCCCCATAGCTGATGTTTTCTAGACTTTTCATCATTTTTGTTGCTCTTCTCTGCGCTTTCTCCAATTTGTCCCCTCTCTCCTGCAATGTGGCGCCCAGAACTGGACCCAATACTCCAGCTGAGACCAGATCAGCACGGAGCAGAGCGGACAATTCACTTCTCATGTCTTGCTATTCACAGCAGCGTTACACTGTTGACTCTCATTTGGCTTGTGATCCACTCTGACCCCCAGATCCCTTTCCGCAGGACCCCTTCCTAGGCAGTCATTGCCCTTGTGTGTGTGCATCTGATTGTTCCTTCCGAAGTGGAGAACTTCGCATTTGTCCTGACTGAATTTCATCCGATTTACTTCCGACCATTTCTCCAGTTTGTCCGGATCGTTTTGAAGTTTAATCCTATTCCCCAAAGCATTTGCAACCTCTCCCAGCTCAGTATCGTCCGCAAACTTTATCAGTGTCCTCTCTGTGCCATTATCTAAATCCTTGCTGAAGATATTGAACAGAACCGGACCCAGAACCGATCCCTGCGGGACCTCGCTCGTTACTCCCTTCCAGCCTGACTGTGAACCCCTGATAACTACCCTCTGGGAATGATTTGGCCCCCTTTCTCTCCTCCCAGGGCCCCCCTCCCAGCCTCCCTGTTCTGCCCCAGCCCCGGGATGGGGGGGCGTTGCTCTTGGGGGTTCATCTCTCCCCACTGACCCCCCCCCCCGGCTCTGCTTGTCCCAGTCCTGGCGGGGGCACGTCGTCTCCCCACTGACCCCTGGCTGCCCTTGCAGATTGAGTGCTCCAGCATCTCCGACTACGCTGTCAAAATCGTCAAAGCCAACAAGCTGGACCATGGTGAGTGGGAGCCCCCCTGCCCCCCCCATTGTCTTCCCTGGGGCGCTGCCCCTGGAGCTCCCACAATCCCCTGCTGTCTCCCCTGGGGTATCCCCCTGCCCCCACGCCCTCTCCCCTGGGGTGCTGCCTCTCTGGAGCCACCCCCCCCCTTCTTGCTCCCAGGGTGCCCCCCGGAGCCTGCTGAGCCTGCTCATGGCTCCTCCCACCCGGACCGGTGCAGCTCTCCCCACAGGGCCCCGCCCTGCACCCCCATAACAGGAAACAGCAGCTCATCCCCATCCTCCCTGGAGCCGCTCCCCCTCCCCCACGTCTGGCCCATCCCCCGTGCTGAGACCCCCGTCCCCTCCCCCGCAGTGGTGTCCATCATCAAGGGCAAGGTGGAGGAGGTGGAGCTGCCGGTGGAGAAGGTCGACATCATCATCAGCGAGTGGATGGGTTACTGCCTCTTCTACGAGTCCATGCTCAACACTGTCATCTACGCCCGCGACAAGTGGCTGGTGGGTCCTTCCAGGCCCCCTCCTCTACCCCCTGCAGCCAGCTGGGCCCCCTTCTCTGCCCCCCGACAGCCAGCTGGGCTCCATTCCCCGACCTGCCATAGGGCCAGACGGGAGCTGGCTCCCTCGGAGGGGACAGGCCCTGTGTCCCATTCCCTGAGCCAGCCAGTCCCCACCTTGGGGTGGGTCAGAGCTGGTGCCCCGTACAGGGGAAAGGCCCCATTCCCCATCCCCCTGAGTCAGCCAGTCCCTGCCCTGGGGCCAGGTGGGAGCCGGCACCCCCTAGAGAGGAACAGGCCCCATTCCCCGCCCCCTGAGCCAGACAGTTCCTGCCCCTTAGTGGGGCAAGGCCCTGTATTCTGTTCTGGGGACCCTGTGCCTAGGTGCTGTGGGGGTGGGGGAGCGTTGGGGATTTTAGGGGCTGTGACGCAGTGACCCCCCCCCTCCGTTTGTCTCCCCAGACCCCCGACGGACTCATCTTCCCTGACCGGGCCACCCTGTATGTCACAGCCATAGAGGACCGGCAGTACAAGGACTACAAGATCCACTGTGAGTGGGGGGGGCTGCAGCCCCTCTCTTGGGGGGCTGGCTAAGTGTCTGCAGGGTGCTGGTCCTGGTGACTCTCCCTGCCTGCGGGCAGTGTTGCTGCTGTTCTGTGGTGGACGGGGGGGGTGTGTGTGTGTGTGTGTGTGTGTGTGTGTGTGTGTGTGTGTCTTGGTGTGGCCCTGGCTCTCTGTCCCGGGTGGGGGCGGGTCTCTTGTTCCGCCCGCCCGTGGGGTCTGCCTGACCCCCCCCCATTAAATCATAGAATCATAGAATCTCAGGGTTGGAAGGGACCTCACGAGGTCATCTAGTCCAACCTCCTGCTCAAAGCAGGACCGATCCCCAGTTAAATCCTCCCAGCCAGGGCTTTGTCAAGCCTGACCTTAAAAACTTCTAGGGAAGGAGATTCCCCCACCTCCCTAGGGAACCCATTCCAATGCTTCACCCCCCTCCTAGAGAAATAGTGTTTCCTAACATCCAACCTAGACCTCCCCCACAGCAACTTGAGACCATTACTCCTCGTTCTGTCATCAGCTACCACTGAGAACAGTCTAGATCCATCCTCTTTGGAACCCCCTTTCAGGTAGTTGAAAGCAGCTATCAAATCTCCCCTCATTCTTCTCTTTCACAGACTAAACAATCCCAGTTCCCTCAGCCTCTCCTCATAACTCATGTGTTCCAGCCCCCTAATCATTTTTGTTGCCCTCCGACGGACACTTTCCAATTTTTCCACATCTTTCTTGTAGTGTGGGGCCCAAAACTGGACACAGTACTCCAGATGAGGCCTCACCAATGTTGAATAGAGGGGAACGATCACGTCCCTCGATCTGCTGGCAATGCCCCTACGTATACATCCCAAAATGCCATTGGCCTTCTTGGCAACAAGGGCACACTGATGACTCATATCCAGCTTCTCGTCCACTGTAACCCCTAGGTCCTTTTCTGCAGAACTGCTGCCGAGCCATTCGGTCCCTAGTCTGTAGCGGTGCATGGGGTTCTTCTGTCCTGAGTGCAGGACTCTGCACTTGTCCTTGTTGAACCTCATCAGATTTCTTTTGGCCCAATCCTCTAATTTGTCTAGGTCCCTCTGTATCCTATCCCTACCCTCCAGCGTATCTCCCTCTCCTCCCAGTTTAGTGTCATCTGCAAACTTGCTGAGGGTGCAATCCACACCATCCTCCAGATCATTAATGAAGATATTGAACAAAACCGGCCCAAGGACCCACCCTTGGGGCACTCCACATGATACCGGCTGCCAACTAGACATGGAGCCATTGATCACTACCCGTTGAGCCCGACAATCTAGCCAGCTTTCCATCCACCTTATAGTCCATTCATCCAGCCCATACTTCTTTAACTTACTGGCAAGAATACTGTGGGAGACCGTGTCAAAAGCTTTGCTGAAGTCAAGGAACAACACGTCCACCGCTTTCCCCTCATCCACAGAGCCAGTTATCTCGTCATAGAAGGCAATTAGATTAGTCAGGCATGACTTGCTCTTGGTGAATCCATGCTGACTGTTCCTGATCACTTTCCTCTCCTCTAAGTGCTTCAGAATTGATTCCTTGAGGACCTGCTCCATGATTTTTCCAGGGACTGAGGCAAGGCTGACTGGCCTGTAGTTCCCAGGATCCTCCTTCTTCCCTTTTTGAAAGATGGGCACTACATTAGCCTTTTTCCAGTCGTCCGGGACTTCCCCGGATCGCCATGAGTTTTCAAAGATAATGGCCAATGGCTCTGCAATAACATCCCCCAACTCCTTTAGCACTCTCGGATGCAGCGCATCCGGCCCCATGGACTTGTGCTCGTCCAGCTTTTCTAAATAGTCCCGAACCACTTCTTTCTCCACAGAGGGCTGGTCACCTCCTCCCCATGCTGTGGTGCCCAGTGTAGCAATCTGGGAGCTGACCTTGTTCGTGAAGACAGAGGCAAAAAAAGCATTGAGTACCTTAGCTTTTTCCACATCCTCTGTCACTAGGTTGCCTCCCTCATTCAGTAAGGGGCCCACACTTTCCTTGACTTTCTTCTTGTTGCTAACATACCTGAAGAAACCCTTCTTGTTACTCTTAACATCTCTTGCTAGCTGCAGCTCCAGGTGCGATTTGGCCTTCCTGATCTCACTCCTGCATGCCTGAGCAGTATTTTTATACTCTTGCCTGGTCATTTGTCCAATCTTGCACTTCTTGTAAGCTTCTTTTTTGTGTTTAAGATCAGCAAGGATTTCACTGTTAAGCCAAGCTGGTCGCCTGCCATATTTACTATTCTTTCTACACATCGGGATGGTTTGTCCCTGTAACCTCAATAAGGATTCTTTAAAATACAGCCAGCTCTCCTGGCCTCCTTTCCCCCTCATGTTGTTCTCCCAGGGGATCCTGCCCATCAGTTCCCTGAGGGAGTCAGTCTGCTTTTCTGAAGTCCAGGGTCCGTATTCTGCTGCTCTCCTTTCTTCCCTGTGTCAGGATCCCGAACTCGACCATCTCATGGTTACTGCCTCCCAGGTTCCCATCCACTTTTGATTCCCCTACTAATTCTTCCTGGTTTGTGAGCAGCAGGTCAAGAAGAGCTCTGCCCCTAGTTGGTTCCTCCAGCACTTGCACCAGGAAATTGTCCCCGCACCGCTGTATTGCTCTCCCAGCAGATATCAGGGTGATTGATTCCTGGCTGCAGCCCTCACCCCTGCACCCCAACCCTCTGCCCCAGCCCTGAGCCCCTCCCAAACCCCTCATCCCCAGCTCCATTGGGTCGGGCATCAACAGTTTTCTTCAACTGGGTCGCCAGAAAAAAAGTTTGAAAACCGCTGGGTTAAAGCAACCCAGACACCCACTGCAGGTATGCGGGGGGTCACTGAAAATCTTATTCATCATCTAAGAAAGTTCGACCAGCCCCAGAGGATGGGACACATCACCTCCCAGGTTAATGAATCTTCCAGGTCTTACCCAAATACGCGCTTTCCGCCAATTCTTAACAACGAAATGAAAAAATTTTAAGAAAAGAGAATTCGTTAAAAGGTCAGTGCACATACAGGTGTGAACACAGCTCTGAGATCAGATTTGTCACAGAGGTGATGAGCTTTGTAGTTGCTAAGCGTTCTTTCAGAATTAGTCCATAGGTTATAGTCCAATGTCCATATTCAGGGTGTCATGGACTCTCAGGTCGTGGCCACTCTTGGCCCCATGTGGTCCCTGGGGGGAACCCCCTTCAGTGTGACAGCCCTTCTCGGGGGTCCTCTCTCTCGGGGGGTTAAGCCCCTCCGCCTCCTGGAACTGCACCTTAGCACGCCTGTCTCTGCCGTGGGCCCCCTCAGGAAGTCCCCTCGCTCTGGACCCCTGGGGCCTCCACTCCCAGAGGGAATAATGCCCCCCTGTTCTCTAGCCCGGAGTGACTCTCAGCCAGCATAAAACAAGAGGGTTTATTGAGCGTCTGAACCCAGCACAGGAAACTCTCCGGGTCGCAGGCCTGGCCTCCCTCAGCCCAGCACATCCCAGTTTCTCCTGCATCCAGGTGGGCTCTTCCTGCTCCCCTCTCCAGCCCCAAGCCCCCCTGCTTCCCAGCTGGGCAGCTGAGATCACCGGCCCCAAGCCCCCCTCTGTCTATTGTCTTCTCTCCAGGTAAACAGGGTCGTCTGAGCCCCCTCTTCTGTCCTCTGGCCCCTCTGGCTGGAACCGGCTGGTCAGGTCACCGGGGTCCTCTCTTCACAGCCCATTGTCCTCCCACTGGCCGGACCCGGCTGTGACTCCCGAGCGGGGCCTCCCGGCCACCAGTCACTGGGTCTCCGTTCTCCAGGCCATTGGCTGGGGTCCCAGGTCCCTTGCCGGTCCCCTGTACCAACAAACTCCCTCCCCCATCACCTCCTTAAACCAGTAACATGCAGGGAAACTTGAGTCCCACCCCCTCGGCATGCAAACCATTGGAAAAACCAGGACACCCCCCCCCCCCACCTCGTCACACAGGGTGATCCAGATCAGACTGGATATCTGGCCCCTGACTTAAACTTCCCCTGCAGGAAGCATCAAGAAGATCTGAGAGAAAAGGATCAGGACCCAAGGGGTTTTTATATAGCTCCAGGCCTTCTCTGGACAGCTCGGAGTCCTTAGGGGAACAATAGGCAATCATGGAGACTTTGAAGTAGCCCTGTTTCCTACGCATCCCCGGTAATTAGCTACACAGATTAACATAAGGCAGTTGATCCATTAGGCAGTTTATCACCGACTTTAAAGAGACATAGAGACAAGTCATCTAAATGTTAATATTCCCTTTTGATCTCTGAATCAACAGCCTTAGTGACAGACAGGCGCTCTCTGTTTATGTGGCTAACATCTAATCAGATGTAAGTAAGCACACACAATTAGTATCACCCCCAATTCTCTAACAATCCAGGTTTGCTCTGCAGAGTTGGAGCCTATCTAGCATGGAATGGCCCTAATTACTGTTTACACACTTTTCTAAGGTATTTGGGTCATTTATCCTGCAGGGGGCTTAACCCTTTCTGGCCCCGTGTCACGCTGTATAAGATTTGTTGCCGTTATAGCCGTGGCATGGTCCCTCCTCTAATCCGATAACGTCTCCTCCGCCAGGGTGGGAGAACGTCTATGGCTTCGACATGTCCTGCATCAAGGACGTGGCCATCAAGGAGCCGCTGGTGGACGTGGTGGATCCAAAGCAGCTGGTCACCAACGCCTGCCTCATCAAGGTGCAGCCCGGGGGACAGGCCTGCCCCTGGCAAGGGGGCCATGCAAGGGGGTGGATGCCAGGAGATGCAGTTCCAGCCTGTGGAACTCCCTGCCACTGGATGGCACCGGGGCTGAGAGTCCCCCTCTGCCCGGCTTTTGCCACCCACCAGGGAGCCCCCCAGACAGGGCCTGGCGTTGGGGGTGTTATGCGTCTCTGGGGCGGGGGGGGGTGTGTGTGTGTGTGGGCAGCGCTGACCCCGCTCCTCCCGCAGGAGGTCGACATCTACACGGTGAAGGTGGAGGACCTGACGTTCACCTCGCCCTTCTGCCTCCAAGTGAAGCGCAATGACTACATCCACGCGCTCGTGGCGTATTTCAACATCGAGTTCACCCGTTGCCACAAGCGGACCGGCTTCTCCACCAGTATGGCCCGGGCGGGGCCAGGGAGCGGGGCCAGGGGCGGGGCCTCTGGGTGGGGGGCGGGGCCACGGGATAGTGTTGGGGGCAAAGGAGGGGATGGGAACGGGGGGTGGGGCTCGGGGAGGGGGCAGGGCCAAGGGATAGGACTCTAGGGGAGGGGTGGGGCTGGCCCTAGGCCCCTTCCCCTGACCCCCTCTTCGCTCCCCCCCCCAGGCCCCGAGTCGCCCTACACCCACTGGAAGCAGACGGTGTTCTACATGGAGGACTACCTGACGGTGAAGACGGGCGAGGAGATCTTCGGCACCATCAGCATGAAGCCCAATGCCAAGAACAACGTGAGTGACGGGCTGGGGGGCACCAGTGGAGATGCCTACATCTGGGCTCATGGGGGGAGCCACACCCCCCCCCCCCCCCCCCCCCCCGGGTTCTGAAGAGCTTGATTGCGGCCCCGTGATGGTCCTCTAAAGGGCATTGTCCTGTGGAACTCACTGCTACTGGATTCTGAAGCAGAGAGGGGGATGGGGGGCCAGTGCAGTGCATGCTGGGAGGCAGGGAGTGGTGGGCCAGACCCCCATGACTTACCCCACCACCCCATCTCTCCCCTGCAGCGGGACCTGGACTTCACCATCGACCTGGACTTCAAGGGCCAGCTGTGTGAGCTGTCCTGCTCGACGGATTACCGCATGCGCTAGCCCCCCATGTCCGCCCCCCATTGTGCCGTGTGCCCCCCCGGGGCGGGCCCAGAGCCGTGGGCGCCGGCCACGACTCCCCTTCTCATGGTGAGGGGGGCGCAGAGCTGCCGCTGACTCCCCCCTCCCTGCGTGGCCCTTGGCAGGAGGGGGGACACATCTCCCTCTGCCTTGGGGCCCCCCCATCCCTCCCTCCCGTCTGCTTTTAAACCAGCGACCCTCCCCAGTAACTAAGTACCTCACTGCTCCCCCCCCCCCCCCCCCACTCTGCTGTGCCGTGGGGCACCCATGAGAGGTGCCAGGGCCTGGCTGAGTCCCTCTGTTCCGGTGGGGGGGTGGGGCTGCCCTGTTTTTTAGCTGAGGGAGGGCAGGGCGGGGGGGCTATGGGGAGGGTCCCCAGTTTGTGTTTTGCTGACGGTTCTGGTCTCTTCTCCCCCCCCTTTTACCCCCGCCCGGTTGACACATCGTGACTGTTTCATAAGTTATGTTTTTATATGGTTACATTCATGAGAAAATAAAGAGATGAAACGGGGCCCCCGGCTGCCTGGGGAGGGTGGGGGGGCCCCCAAACTGTGACCCCCCCATGGCTTCCTGGGTAGGGTGGGCCTGGCATGCCTAAACTGGCTCCTGCTGCTCTGTACCCCAAAAACCTGCCTGCCATGGGGCACCCTGCAGGCCCCCAGCCTCTATCCTACTCCGCAAGGGAAGGGCCCCCCTGCAGCCCTTTGTCCCAGAACCCTCCTGGCGGGGAGGTGGGGGGCTCCCCTCTCTGGGCAGCCCCCCGGTGACATCAGGAGCTGCATGGCCACAATAGCCGAGTTGCATCTGCTGGAGCTGGGGGCAGAACGCAGGCATCCTAGCTCTCCCCCCGCCCCCCGATGTACTAAGTGGTAGCTGTGTGGTGATTGGGGGGGGCCCCCTGTGGGGGTGTGGCTTAGAGCTGGGGGCTCTGTCACCCCTGAGCCCTGGCTGCCCATTGTGGCCACTCATCCAGGAAGTGGGGTCTTGGGTGTGGAGGTGGCATCTTTGGGTGGGGGCTTCCTGGACACCCCCCAGTCCCCTTTGGCAGCATCATTGCCCCCACCCTCCTGGCTAGAAAAATACCCAGGGGTGGGAGCTGCCCTCAGCCTGGTCCACCCCCCTTTGTGTGGCCCCAGTGCTGCCCTGTCTGTGCCCCCCTAGCCTGGCACAGGGGGACCCTGAGCTCTGTCTGGGGGAAGGGTCTGGGCGGTGCCCGGTGTGGGCCCTGATCTCAGTGTGTGTGAGGGTTGGGAGTTGCCTCTCATGGCCTGGGACCCCCGTGGTGGAGGGGCTGCCCCCCAAGAGCCGGTGCCTGCACTGTGGGGCTTCCACTGAGACTATAAGAGATGCCAGGTACAGACCAACTGAGGGGGGAGAGCACACGCCCCCCCCCCCAGCTAGCTAAGGGGCACACGTGGCGGGGGGTGTTCAGGCTCTGGGTGTTTCCCATGGAAGCTGAGAATCCCAGGGCTTTGCGGTGCCCCCCAAGGGCTGCCCCCATGGGGGAGGGTCACTGATTCTCAGGCCCAAAAGCAACATGTAGGAATCTGCCCCCTACCTCCAGCTCCTTCCCAGGCTGGCTCCGGCCTGAGGCACGGCCCAGCCTGGGCCCACGGCTGCCCTCCCACCGCCAGGCTGCCAAGCCTGTGGACTCATATTTGTTGCCCTCTCTAGGGACCTGCCACCAGTCTCTGCCCCCCTGCACCTGCCCTGGGGGGGAGCGGCCAAGCTAGGCTCCTGGCATCACTTTAAGGCAGGTTTTCTGGGAACCCACCAGACTCATCCCCGGCCTCCTGGAATTGGGGCCCTGGGCGCCCCAAGGCCGAAGCCAATCGCTGCTCCGCGACACGCCCGTGGCCCCCTGGGAGCTCGGGTTCGGCCACCATTCGCTGCGCCCAGACGTTTACATTTCCCTGGAGCTGTGTTTAAACACGCTGGGGGCTCGGGCCCTGCCGATCCGGATTGCTCTCTAGGACTGACTTGCTTTAGGTGGGTAACTCACCTCGCCCCCAAGTTTGGGGTCATCTGCAGCCTTTAGTGGGGCTGGTTTTCTGTTTTCCTCCAACTTCTTGGTAAAAACATTACCCCGCGCAGGGCCACGACCAGTTCCTTGCGGGACACCCCAAACATGCCTGACGATTCCCCGCCTAGAACTCCGTTGGGAGCCCGCGCAGACAGTGTTCAATCTTTTAACGGGGGCCATGTTAATTTTATATGGGTCTCGTTTTTAATCAAATTGGCCCTGTGGTACCAAGGCAAACACCTCAGCACAATTACCTCGCCACAAGTTAGTTTGATGAGCTGGTTTTCATAAACCCATGTTCATTGGCATTAATGGCATCACCGACCTCTCAGTTGTTATTAATCGAGTTACATATCAGCCTCACTGTTATCTTGCCCGGATCAATGTCTGGCTTCAATTACCTGGGTTTGCCCATTTACTCTTTTTCAATATTAGCACAACACTGGCTTTCATCCTGTCTTCTGGCACTTCCCCAGCGTGCTGAGACATTGGAAAAAAGCAACATTAATGGTCCAGCAAACTCCTCGGCCAGCTCTTTTAAAACTCTTGGGTGGACGTTCTCTGGACCTGATTTAAAAATATCTCACTTCAATAGCTGCTGTTCACCAGCCTCCAGATACTAGTGGAATGGAAAGTGTTATCATGAATTATGACTACATTTTTTTTTTTTTACTCAAATACAGATCAGAAATACTGAACAATTCTGTCTTTTCTGCATTATTATTGCTATTTTAACATGTTCATCTAGGAGTGGACCAATACCACTAATATACTTAAAATAACTCTTTCAGTATCCTTAATTACGCTGGCCATGGATGTCTCCTGGTGTCCTTTTCCTTCCCTTATCAATTTTCTACAATTCCTAACTGCTGATTATTATTAGCAACTACCCCTTGCTTCCATTTGTTACATTATTTCATAGGTCCTTTTGCTTCCCCTTTCAATTAGGCTGTTTTATTTTTTAAAACCCATCCAGCCTTTCTTGCTCCTGGCTTTTTGGACAGCCCGTTAAATGTTTTTGAACGATCCTCCATTTTGGTTTGAAACTTTCCTCCTAGCTGCTTTGCCTCAGAATTGTTTCTGGCTTTGTGAAATCAGCCCCAGCTGGGACGGGGCTGGACTCTGCTTGCACGTTATAAATGTGATCACATCCCCATCACTTGTGCTACGAACGCAGTTTACTCCGGTGATCCTGTTCCGCTTTATGCGGCTACCCTTGGGCCTGCCGGGGGAGGGGGGGGGGGTTGCAACGCTTCAAGTTAGCAAATTGTCAGCTCTAGTTTTAGGAAGTCCAGGGGCAGTTGGTTTGGGCGGCAGGGGACCAGGGTTCTAGATTTATCCGGTGTCTTCCAGAGCCACCAGCAGGATTTGCCCTGCTGGGTTCCAGATCAACGCCCTGCGTTTATCCGCTCCCGTGCTTCGGATCTCCTCCTCCGGTTCTAGATCGGGTTCTAGATGGATGCCTGCGTCCATGGGCTGGCGCATGGTCTAGATCCACACCCCTGTTCTGGAGCCCCAGGCCCGTTCCCCGGTGATCTGCAGCTACCTCTCCCAGCACCCCTTGGGGGGCAGGGGCTTGTAGTTTTCCAGAGCCCCCACCTCACCTTTTCCAACCGTCTTTCCAGGTTATCAGCAACAGCATTAAGATGGCACATTTCCCCCCCCCCCTTAACTCTGCCCCCCACTGGGCAGCCATCCCCTTAACTCTGCCCAACAGACCTGGAACCTCCATCATGAAATCACCAGACACGTCTTTGTATGGCCTGGTGTGGGGAGGGGCTCCTGGCTGCAGGACGGCGGGGGTGGGAAGGGGCACTAGGGAGACACAGGCTTAGTGGGGGGAAGGCTGGGGGGGGGGGAAAAACAGGCTGCAGACACAGGTGCACCTCTGGCGGGGGGTTTATTGCAGGGAGGCAGCGCTTCCCCCACGCTGAAGCATCAGATTAGATCGGGCAGCGAGGACTCGGGGCCCGGCCCGGGGGGGCCCATCGTGCGGCCCCCCCCCCCGCGGCGGGTGCTATTTCTCCAGGGGGGCGTAATTCAGCAGCTTCTCGATCAGATCCACGTGGGACAGGAGCATCCGGCGACAGCAGTATCGCTTCAGCCCCAGGGCGTCCAGGGCGTCCCTGGGCGGGGAGAGAGAGAGAGAGAGAGAGAGAGAGACAGAGCTGGGGGGGCTGCGGGTCCGGAGTGGGGCGCACCGGCCGGAGGGGGGCTGCAGGTCGGGAGTGGGGCGCACAGGCCGGGCTGCTGGGGGGGGGCTGCGGGTCCGGAGTGGGGCGCACCGGCCGAGGGGGGGAGGGGGGGGCTGCGGGTCGGGAGTGGGGCGCACCGGCCGGGCTGCGGGGGGGCTGCGGGTCTGGAGTGGGGCGCACCGGCCGGGCTGCGGGGGAGGGGGGGCCTGCGGGTCGGGAGTGGGGCGCACCGGCCGGGCTGCGGGGAGTGGGGGGCTGCGGGTCGGGAGTGGGGCGCACCGGCGGGGGGGGGGGCTGTGGGGAGGGGGGGGGCTGCAGGTCCGGAGTGGGGCGCACCGGCCGGGCTGCGGGGGAGGGGGGGGCTGCGGGTCGGGAGTGGGGCGCACCGGCCGGGCTGCGGGGGAGTGGGGGGCTGCGGGTCGGGAGTGGGGCGCACCCCGCTTACCCCTCTGTGTACTCCGCCTGCAGCAGCCCCAGATACGCCTCCCACTTGTTGCCCACCACCTTCCCGCAGGTGAAGCACCGGACCGGGATGATCATCCTGGGGGGGAGAGACACTGAGCTGGGAATAGCGGGGCGGGGGCAGCGACTCCCGGCCCCAGAGACCCCCCCCCAATCCCCCGTCCCTTTGCACCCAACAACCCCTGCCCCCCAGCAGCCGCGAGGGGCCCGGGGGGGGGGAGTCGGATACTCACCCTGCCCCCCCCCCAGCAGCCGCGAGGGGCCGGGGGGGGGAGTCGGACACTCACCCTGCCCCCCCCCCCCCAGCAGCCGCGAGGGGCCGGGGGGGGGGAGTCGGACACTCACCCTGCCCCCCCCAGCAGCCGCGAGGGGCCCGGGGGGGGGAGTCGGACACTCACCCTGCCCCCCCCCAGCAGCCGCGAGGGGCCCGGGGGGGGGGAGTCGGACACTCACCCTGCCCCCCCCCCAGCAGCCGCGAGGGGCCCGCGGGGGGAGGGGAGTCGGACACTCATCCTGCCCCTCCCCACAGCCGCGAGAGGCCCGGGGGGGGGGGAGTCGGACAGTCACCCTGCCCCCCCCCCAGCCGCGAGGGGCCCGGGGGGGGGTGTCGGACACTCATCCTGCCCCTCCCCACAGCCGCGAAGGGCCCGGGGGTGGGGGAAGTCGGACACTCACCCTGCCCCCCCCTCACAGCCGCGAGAGGCCCGGGGGGGGAGTCGGACACTCATCCTGCCCCCCCCCCCCTCACAGCCGCGAGAGGCCCGGAGGGGGGAGTCGGACACTCATCCTGCCCCCCCCCCCTCACAGCCGCGAGAGGCCCGGAGGGGGGAGTCGGACACTCATCCTGCCCCCCCCCCTCACAGCCGCGAGAGGCCCGGAGGGGGGAGTCGGACACTCATCCTGCCCCCCCCCTCACAGCCGCGAGAGGCCCGGGGGGGGAGTCGGACACTCACCCTGCCCCCCCCCCCTCACAGCCGCGAGAGGCCCGGGGGGGGAGTCGGACACTCATCCTGCCCCCCCCCCTCACAGCCGCGAGGGGCCCGGGGGGGGGGGGTCGGACACTCACCCTGCGCAGCCCCCAGCGCTCAACTCGCCTCCCGCTGCGGCCGCTTGTTTATGTCGGGTCGGCGCCGGCCGCTAGGGGGCGGCGGGGGGTGGGGCCAGCGGCGGGGGAGGGGCAGATTCAGCCCTCTGCGCGCGGGGTTACGGGGGGTCGGCGGGGCAGGTTGGGGGGGGCAGGAGGGTCGGATCTGAACTCGGAAATGAGTCCCCCCCACCTGGAACCGAACAGCCCCGGAGCCCCCCCCCTTCAGCCCGTCACCCCCAATTCCCCCGCGGCCCCCCCGGCCCCCTATAAGCTTTTCCCCTCCCCCATAGACCCCCCAACCCCTCCCCCTCCAGCCCCTTCCCCAGCCCCCGCTCCCAGAGACCCCCAGCCCCAGATCCCGCCCCCAGAGACGCCCCAGCCCCTCCCCCATACACCCCCAGCCCCTCCACCTCCAGCCCCTTCCCCAGATCTCGCCCCCAGAGACCCCCAGCCCCTCCAGCCCCTTCCCCAGACCCCTCCCCCATACACGCCAGCCCCTCCCTCTCCAGCCCCTTCCCCAGACCCCGCCCCTCCTACTCCCTCCCCTCCCATTTCCTCCCCCTCGCTGAGCCTGGAATTTCCCCCCATCCATCCTGCCCCCCCCCCCCGAGGCCGAGCGAGCAGCACCCGCAGTTTAGGGGGCTCCAGCAGCGCCCCCCAACCCCGCCGCCGCCCGGGGGCCCAGGTGAGGGGCGGCGCGATGCCCAGGGACCCGCTGAGAACGTTTGGCGGGGTTGGGGGGGGACAGCGGATGCGATCGGGGGGGCTGCTAGGACGGAACTTTCCAGCCCCCAAACTCCATGGAACTCGGGGGGCCGGGCGGGGGGCCACAACATCTCCACTTGCTCCCCCCGGGGAGGGGGGATATTCTGGGCCCCCCCTCCTTCCGCAGCTTCCCTGGGCCCAGTGGATCTGGGGACCCAGAACCCCCACGTGCTCCAGTCCCCCGGGACTGACAGGGAATGGGGGGGGGGCAAGGGAACCAGGATGGGTCACTGCCCCCCGCCCCCCCCCCCCGCCAGGTCAGGGACCAGCTGAGAGGCGAAGGGGAACCGAGCAAAGTGGGGTGGGAGGAGCCCGGGGCTGGGCTAGCAGGGGGCTGCAGGTCGGGAATGAGGGGCACCGGCAGGGTGGGGGGGAGCCCCCCCGGGGTGCTGCCCCCCAACACCCGGCTCTGCTGTCCCCCCCACCCCCAGGTTCCTGCACTATGGGCCCGACCCAGCGCTGCCTCTTCTGTCTCAAGCTGGAGCTTTTCATCTTCAACCTGATCTTCTGGGTGAGTCTCGGCTGCGAGCGTCCCTGCAGCAGTGCCCGGGGGGGGGGGCAGCTGGGGGGCGCTGGGTGGGGACTTGTGGCTGGGTGCCCCTGACCCCCCGCAGCTGGGGGGGCTGTGGCACGCCGGGCAGGGGGGCGCCGGGCGGGGGGCTGTGGCCAGGTACCCCTGACTCCCCCCCAGCTGTGGGGCGCTGGGCGTGGGGCTGTGGGGCACTGGGCATGGGGCTGTGGCTGGGTCCCCTGACCCCCCCCAACTGGGGGGCTGTGGGGCACTGGGCTGTGGCTGGGTCCCCTAACCCCCCCCCCCAACTAGGGGGCTGTGGGGTACTGGGCGTGGGGCTAGGGGGCTGTGGGGCGCTGGGCTGTGGCTGGGTCCCCTGACTGCGCCCCCCCCAGCTGGGAGGCTGTGGGGCGCTGGGCGTGGGGCTCTGGCTCGCTCTCTCGCAGGGCCGGTTCTCCACCCTGTCTCTCTCGCTCCCGTCCCTGGGGGTCGCCGGGCTGGTGATGGCCGCGGGGGCCGTGGTGATGGCCCTGGGCTTCCTCGGCTGCCTGGGGGCCGCCACCGAGCAGCGCTGCCTCCTGCTGACGGTAGGGCCGGGGGGCAAGCCGGGGGGCAAGCTGGGGGGCTCGGCGCAAGCTGGGGGGCTGGGCGACGGGGGCAGGGCCCTCCACCTGTGGGGTAGGCCGGGGACGGATACCGAGAGGGAGGTGTGGGTTACGAGTGGGGGGGTCGAGCAGGGGGGTCGGGCGGGGGGGCAGGCGGCATGTGATGGGGGTGGTTTCGGGGGTACGTGGGGAGGCTGGGAGGGCTGCCTGCAGGGGAGGGAGCACAAGGGGAGGGGAGAGGGATTACGGGCAAGGGGCGGTACAGGCGGGGGCTATGTGGTGGGGGTGGCTTGGGGGGTACGTGGGGAGGCTGCCTGCAGGGGAGGGAGAACAAGGGGGGGTTATGGGCAGCAGGGAGCCTGGGACCCCCCCATTGCTGAGTGGGGAGGAGGGTCCCCCCTGCTGCCCTGGGGGGGGGGCTCTGATCCGTCTCCCACTCCCCCAGTTCTTCGTGGTTCTCCTCACCATCGTCCTGCTGGAGCTGAGCGGGGGCCTGGCCTTCTACACCTGCCGGGGGCAGGTAAGGGGGCACCCCCCTCTCCCCTCCCCCACTGCATGGCCCCCCCCGGCCCCTCCCCCTGTTTACTGCCCCCCTGGCCGACCCGCTCTGGGTCTCAGTTTGACAGATACGCTCAGGACGACCTGAAGTTGGGGCTGCGGCGATACGGGGCCCCGGGGGAGCCGGCGCTGACCCAGGCCTGGGACACGGTGCAGACCGAGGTGAGCCCCCCCCAGCACCCTACAGTCCCCCCCACCGCCGGTTCCCCCCCCAGTGTCTGACGCTCCTCTCCCCCCCAGTTCCGGTGCTGCGGGGTGCAGAATTACACCGACTGGTTTGAGGTGCGCAACGGGACGGGGGTGCCCCAGTCCTGCTGCCTGGAGCACGGCGCCCCCTGCTCCGGCATCGGCGCCGCCTGGTGGCAGGAGGTGAGTGCCCCTCCCTGCCCTTAACAGCCCCCCCCGAACACCCCAGACACCCCGTCTCCTGCAGCTCGGTGGGGCTAGGGCACAGTGGGAGGGGTGGCTGGTCACTGGGGCCGGGTAACACCCGGGGGGAAGGTGCAGCCAGTCGCTATGGCCAGGTAATGCCCAGGGGGAGGGGTGGCTGGTCACTATGGCTGGGTAAGGCCCTGGGGGGAGGGGTCAGCCGGTCAGTATTGCCAGGTAACAGCCTGGGGGGACGGAGTACCTGGTCGGGTACAGCTGGGTAATGTCTGGGCAGGAGGGGGTGGCTGGTCACTATTGCTGGGTAATGTCTGGGACGGTGAACGGGTGGACGGTCAATCCAGCCAGTAATGCCCCAGGGGATAAGGGGGCAACTGGTCACTGTGGCCAGGTAATGCCCAGAGGGGACATCCAGTCAGTCCATCTGGTAACACCTAGGGGGAAGGGGGCAGTTGGTCATTATGGCTGAGTAATGCCTGGGACGGGGAGGGGGCGAAAATTGGTTCAGCCGGGTAAGGCCAGAGGAGGGGTCGGTCGGTCGGTAGGGGTGGGTAAGGCCCTAGGAGCGGGCGGTCCCTATAGCCCTTGGGGGGGGGGGGGTCGGTACGCCCGGGTAAGGCCTGAGGAGGGGGCAGTCAGTAGGGGTGGATAAGGCCTGAGAAGGGTGCGGTCCCTATGCCCGGCTAAGGCCCGAGGAGGGGCTGGTCGTTACAGCTGGGTAAGGCCCGAGGAGGGTGCGGTCCCTACGGTTGGGTGAGGAGGGGGCAGTCAGTATGGGTGGATAAGGCCTGAGGAGGGCACGGTCCCTACGGGCGGGTGAGGCCTGAGAAGGGGCCAGTCAGTATGGGTGGATAAGGTCCAAGGAGGGTGCGGTCGGATAAGGCCCGAGGAGGGCGCGGTCAGTATGGGTGGATAAGGCCCGAGGAGGACACGGTCCCTACGCCCGGGTGAGGAGGGGGCAGTCAGTATGGGTGGATAAGGCCCGAGGAGGACACGGTCCCTACGCCCGGGTGAGGAGGGGGCGGTCCCTAAGGCCAGGTAAGGCCCGTGGAGGGCACGGTCGGAACTGCTCTCCGGCTCTCACGTACTAGCCAGCACGGATTCATGACGACCCCGCGGCGCCGGGCTGCCCTGATTGCCGCCCTCGCGGGGCGGGGGCCGCCGGAGACGCGCCCGATCCGGCCGTCAGGGAGGCGTTTGCCGCCGTCCCAGGGGCCTGGCTCGTAGCAAACTGGGGCCGGACCCTTCAGAATTAGCGCCGGCCCCGGGGCCCGGTCGAGCGTTTTGTGAACGGGATGATGGGAAGGCGAATTTGGCTCGGAAATCGGCTCCCAGCGCCCGGCCCTGCCCGCAGGACGGGAAGATCTGAGGTGACACCGGCTCCCGCACTGAACGGGGCCCGGCCATAGCGGCTCAGGCGGTCCCGGGCTGCGTTCCTGGGGGGAGGGGTGGTGGAATGGGGGGGGAGCGGGGGCCAGTCCAGGGCACTGCACTGCAGGTCAGGCCGAGGGGAGCAACATGACAGGGCAGAGGGCCTGGCCGTGGGGAGGGGTGATCTCAGGGGGGAGTGGAGCCGCCAGCAGGATCCCGGCCCGGGTCAGGCGGGGGCCTGGCTCAGTGACCCCCCCGTTTCTGTGATTCTCCCATTCTCCAGCCCTGCTACGAGAAGGTGAAGTCCTGGGTGGGGGAGAACGTCTGGGCCATGGGCATTTTCGCTGCCTGCATTGCTGTCGTCCAGGTGAGGGGGGCCTGGGGCGAGGGGGGGCCCCCGGGGAGATCCCCAAAGCTCTATGAGACTTGGAAAAGGGACCGAAGGCGCGGTGGGGGCTGGCCCAGCTTTGGGGTGAGGGGAGGTGAAAAGGCCATGGGGGGGGATGCACCGGGGTGGGGGGAAGTGGGGGGCATTATTCACCCGTCACCTGACCCACGAACCAGGGGTCACCCGCTGCCGTTAACAGGCAGCGGGTTTAAGACACACCTAAGGCTTCACCCAACGCCCCGTTAACTGGCGGAACTCCCTGCTGCGGGATGTTGTGATGCCCGCAGGACGTGTGGCTTAGAGAAGAATGAGATTGGTTTCTGGAGGCTAGGGCCAGTGCTGGCTAGTAGCCAGGACGGGCAGGGATGCAGGCCCCCCCGCTAAATCGCCCAGGTCCATTTGCTGGCCCCCTCACCTCACCCTCCTCTTTCTCCTCTAGGTCCTGGGCCTTGTCTCCTCCATGCTGATGTACTGCCAAGTGCTGAAGGTGGAGAAATACTACCACTGACAGGGGGGGCCTGGAGTCTCCCCCCCAGTCCCTTTTTACACCTGTTCCCCCTGCCAGCCTGGCCTCCCATCACCAACAGAGCAAGGGGTGAACCCCAGCCCCCCCCCCACTTACAGAGCCTGGTGGGAGTCACATCCTACAGCAGGGGCTTGAAGTCCAGGCCGGAGTGAGACCATTCTCCCCAACCCACTAATATGCCCCTGCGGCTGAGATGCGGTGGTGGGTAGTTCCACCGGCTCGGGTGGTGGTGGGCGGGGGGGCACAGAGAGCCCTCTGCCACCCCCAAGCCTGTTTGGTTCCCCCATGGAGGACAGCCCCCACCCCCTCCATTTCTGCTATCCTGCCCCACGCCCAACACAATAAATGGTTCTGTGTCTGGCATCTGGCTCCAGCTCTGCCTGGGGGAGGGGGGTAGAGAGGGGCTAGGAGCTCACACACCCTGGGAAGCAGAGACACCCCCCCCCGGCCCTCTGGCTGTCATCCCCCCCAAAATCAGAGGCACCAACGGCTGAAGCTGGTAAAAGTTGGCATCTTTTTATTGGCCAACAAGGGGATGGAGGGGCGGGGCTCCCCGCGCCCTGACCCACCAATCATCTTTGGACAAAAATAAAGGGGCAGGGCCAGGGCCCCTGAACATCTGGTACAAAAGAAGGGGTGGTGGTGGGGGTCCGGGCCAGGGACCCTCTGGGGTCAGGTACCGAGGCTGGGCTCGGAAAGCCAGCCCCTGCCTGTCCTCTCAAAGGAGGGGGCAGTTCCCTCCACCCCCCAAAAATTAGGGTGTCAGTTCTGGGGTGCAGGGGGGAGAAGTCTCTCCTGGAGGCTGACAGCAGAGCCCCCCCCCCATAGGGGGGTTTGGGGAAACTGCCCCCCCTTTCCGGGGGAACAGCTCATGTGCAAACGGAGGGCCTTACAAAAATCTATTAAGACACTTTCGGGGGGGGGGGGGGCAGTGTCCCCTGTAGTGTGTGGAGGGGGCATCGGGGGTGCTCCCCTCTCAGTAGCTGTAGTGCTGGGGGGACCGGAGGGGCTCCCCACCACATCTGCTGCTGTGGGAGGGGATGGAGTGTGGAGGGGGAGGGACACAGGGCCCCCCCATCATCTCCCCGCAACCCTCGTGATCCTGTAGCGTGAGCAGTCAGCTAATATCCCCCCGCAGCTTAGATGCGGTGGCAGGTAGTTCCACCGGCTCACGGCGTCCCAGAGAGCCCTCTGTCACCACAGGCCTGTTTGGGGCCGGGGCGGGGGGGGGGCGGGGGGGGAAATCCCCCTTGCCCTGCCATTGGGGGGGGTGTAGTGTCCAAGGGAGGGGGCGCTGTCGGGGCCCCTCCCCCAGCGGGGGGAGGTCAATACTTCCGCTGCAGTTTCTGGAGGTCCCCGGTGTTGAGGCGGGGGCGGGGCAGGTCCCCGAACATCTCGGTGCCGTCGGAGCCACGCAGGGCCAGTGCCCGCATGCTGGCCGCGATCTTCTCCAGGTCGGGGGACGAGTGCTGGGGGGTGGGGAGGGGGAGGGGTTAGCGCCAGGGGCACCAGCCAGGGACCCTAACACCCCCCGCCCCACCTCTCCCCCTGCGGCCGGATTCTCCCCCGCAACCGCCACGACCTCTGCTCTCTGAGACAGACCCCCCCCACCCTGCTAAGACTCCAACCAGGGCCAGGGGCCCCCCGTTCCCCCGCCGGGCCCCCCACCTTGGCATTCTCCTCGTCAGATGAGCGCTGCTCGGGCCCCGCCTGCCGGAAGGCCCAGACGGGCACGGAGACGGGCAGTGACTTGGCGTACTGGTGGTTGGGGGGGGCGGGCGGGGGCTGGGCGGGCGCCTCCTCGCTCAGGCTGCCATCTGGGGAGGGAAGAGAGTTAAGAGGGGGACCCCAGCCCCCAGACAGCCCCGCTGCCTCCACCCTTTCCCCCACCCTCTCTGGCAGGCTCCCTCCCCTCAGCCCCACGGGGTGAGATGGAGGTGGGGTTTTAGTCTCCTTATGATGTCGCACGTGAGTTTTACCGGCCTCTGCGTGCCTCAGTTTCCCTGTCCGCAGCACCAGTGCTAGGTGATGGAAATTGTGTGTGTGAGACTTTCGCTGAGGCCCCTGGGGGCAGGCGAGGCAGCTCTGAGGTCTGCACGTAGGGGATGGCCGGTAACCTGAGCCCCAGGAGGGGCGTGCGACCAAGTGACTCTGTGCCCCAGAAGAGAGACAAAGACCAGCAAGAACAAGGGGCGGATCACAGGGAGTCTGGGGACTCTGTGTGTGTGTGTGTGTGTGTGTGTGTGTGTGTGTGTGTGAGAGAGTGGGGGGGGTGAGGAGGAGTCCAGGGCGTCTGGCCCAGGACTCCCCAAGATGGACTTGGCTGAAAGTCCCCGATTTCTGTGCTCACAAGCTCTGTTCTATGCCGTGTTCCTGTCGGCTAATAAAACTTCTGTGTCCCCGGCTGGCTGACGGTCACGGCTGGCTGCGGAGTTGGGGGGCGGGGCCCCCTGGCTCCCCCAGGACCCCCGCTGGGCGGACTCACTGCGGGAAGCGCCTGGTGTGGACGGGGAGGCTGAATGCTCGGGGATCAGCCCCAGGAAGGTGGAAGCTGGGGCAGCGTCTTGCCCTGGGGACAGTAGCTCCGAGAGAGGAGGGTCCCGCCCCCCCCCCGACTCCTGGCTGGCTTCGTGCGGACATCGCCTCGGTGACTCCATGACACCCCCCGACAGCCCCCCCAAACCTACCGTCAGTGCTCTCCGGGTCCGAATCGAAGAAGGGCTCGTAGTCCTGGCTGGGGGAGTCCTCGTCCATCACAAAGAGACCTGGGGAGCCGCAGAAGGGCCCCGTGAGGAGACGCAGCCACCTCTGGGGTGGGGCGCTGGGTATGCGGGGTCCCCTCACCCGGTGCAGGAAGTGGGATGGGGCGCAGGGGCTGGGTGTACAGGTCCCCTTGCCTGGTGCCGAGATGCAGCCCCTCTGGGGTGGGGCATGGGAGCTGGGGACGCCTCGCCCGGTGCTGGTAGACGCAGACCCCTTGCCTGGCACCATGACGTGGCCCCTCTGGGGTGGGTCCCGGGCCTGGGTCCCCTTGCCTGGCACCGAGATGCATCCCTTCTGGGGTGGGGCACACAGATCCTTCTGCCTGGCGCCGAGATGCAGCCCCTCTAGGGTGGGATGTAGGTAGACAGACCACCCCTCCCCCCTCCCGTTGGGGGGGGCACGGACTTACCCGTGGTGTCGCTGGGGGGCTGCTGCTTCCCCGGTGACTCCATCTCCCTGGGAGCCGGCATGTTTTTCTCCTCTTCCTCCTGCCCCCCGACGGCCTCAGCCGGGGCTCCCTGGGCGCCCGCGATCCAGTGGGGGCTGGTGGGCGGGTCCTGGGGGGGGCAGCTGCGGGAGTAGGGGCTGGGGGGCGGCCGGGGGGCAGGTGCGGGCCGGGCGGCATAGGTAAAAGCCGTGGTCTTGTGGACCACGGCGATGTCCTCCAGGTAGCGGCGGGTGGCGTCGCCCAGGGCCCCGCAGCCGTGCTGGGTGTAGGCGAAGCCGCCCGGCTGCGGGGCCCGGTAAGCCGTGATCAGAACCACCTCGTTCCCCGTCCGGCGCCGGTACCGCTCGGCCTCCGCGATCAGCCCCGCCCAGCTCTCCCGGTGGTTGTCGGCCATGCCCGTCATCCTGGCCTGCGGGAGACAGGGGGTGAGCGCCCGGACGCCTGGGTTCTTGCCTGCCTCGGTGAGGGGGTGGGGGGCTGGGAGCCCGGACGCCTGGGTTCTCTCCCAGCTTGGGTGGGCATGGTCTGGGGGGCAGAGCCCGGATGCTTGGGTTCCCTCCTGGCTCAGGGAGGGGGAGCTGGGAGTCAGGACGCCTGGGTTCTTTCCTACCTCAGGGAGGGGAGTGGGGGCTAGTGGTTAGAGCAGGGTCGGGGACTGGGAGCCCGGACGCCTGGGTTCTCTCCCTGCCAGGGGTGGGGGGTACGGGGGGAGCAGAGCCCGGACGCCTGGGTTCTCTCCCTGCCAGGGGTGGGGGGTACGGGGGGAGCAGAGCCCGGACGCCTGGGTTCTCTCCCTGCCAGGGGTGGGGGGTACGGGGGGAGCAGAGCCCGGACGTCTGGGTTCTCTCCCTGCCAGGGGTGCGGGGTACGGGGGGAGCGGAGCCCGGACGCCTGGGTTCTCTCCCTGCCAGGGGTGGAGCATACGGGGGAGCGGAGCCCGGACGCCTGGGTTCTCTCCCTGCCAGGGGTGGGGGGTACGGGGGGAGCAGAGCCCGGACGCCTGGGTTCTCTCCCTGCCAGGGGTGGGGGGTACGGGGGGAGCGGAGCCCAGACGCCTGGGTTCTCTCCCTGCCAGGGTGGGGGGTACGGGGGGAGCAGAGCCCGGACGCCTGGGTTCTCTCCCTGCCAGGGGTGGGGGGTACGGGGGGAGCAGAGCCCGGACGCCTGGGTTCTCTCCCTGCCAGGGGTGGGGGGTACGGGGGGAGCAGAGCCCGGACGCCTGGGTTCTCTCCCTGCCAGGGGTGGGGGGTACGGGGGGAGCGGAGCCCAGACGCCTGGGTTCTCTCCCTGCCAGGGTGGGGGGTACGGGGGGAGCAGAGCCCGGACGCCTGGGTTCTCTCCCTGCCAGGGGTGGAGGATACGGGGGGAGCGGAGCCCGGACGCCTGGGTTTTCTCCCTGCCAGGGGAGGAGCATACGGGGGGAGCGGAGCCCGGACGCCTGGGTTCTCTCCCTGCCAGGGGTGGAGGATACGGGGGGAGCGGAGCCCGGACGCCTGGGTTCTCTCCCTGCCAGCGGTGGGGGGTACGGGGAGGGGTCAGAGCCCGGACGCCTGGGTTCTCTCCCTGCCAGGGGTGGGGGGTACGGGGAGCGGGCAGAGCCCGGACGTCTGGGTTCTCTCCCTGCCAGGGGTGGGGAGTACGGGGGCGGCGGAGCCCGGACGCCTGGGTTCCCGAGGGCCCGTTACCTGCCCCCGCCGCCTCCTGCCTCCCTCTGTCCGTCCCAGCCCCCAGGGTCACTGCGCGGCCCACGGCGGCGTCACCCTCTGACCCCTGACCTATAACCCCGGGAGCAGTTCCGCCCCGCCCCCCACACCGCGCCCCGCACAAGCATGGCGGCCCCCGCAGCGCCCCGCACAAACATGGCGGCGGCTGTGTTGCCCCGGATAAACATGGCGGCCGCTACCAACCCTCGGCTCCTCCCCCCTCCCCCAAAGCAAACATGGCGGCGGCCCTTTGCCCCGCACAAAGATGGCGGCCCCGCCACGCAGAGACATGGCGTCACCCTCACTCACGTGGCGACGGCCACCATGCATCGCCCCTCACAAAGATGGCGGCCGGCCCGGGGGCGGGGCGTGAGGGCGGAAGTGACGGGTGGTTGTTTCCGGAAGTGGTGGTGGTCTGCGGAGGATGGAGTCGGAGGGCTGCAGGGTGAGCGGCGGCCCCGGGCCGGTGGGGCTGGGAGGGGGCGGGGCCTTGGGGCGCGGCTCGGTGGTGGGGGAGGGGTCCCCGTGCGGGGGGGTGGGGGGCTGGGGGGAGTGACAGGTGGGGGAGGGGTCCCCGTGCGGGGGGGAGTGACAGGTGGGGGAGGGGTCCCCGTGCGGGGGGGGGGGGGCTGGGGGGGAGTGACAGGTGGGGGAGGGGTCCCCGTGCGGGGGGGAGTGACAGGTGGGGGAGGGGCCCCCGTGCGGGGGGGGGCTGGGGGGAGTGACAGGTGGGGGAGGGGTCCCCGTGCGGGGGGGAGTGACAGGTGGGGGAGGAGTCCCCGTGCGGGGGGGGGGGGCTGGGGGGAGTGACAGGTGGGGGAGGGGTCCCCGTGCGGGGGGGGAGTGACAGGTGGGGGAGGAGTCCCCCCATGCGGGGGGGCTGGGGGGAGTGACAGGTGGGGGAGGGGTCCCCGTGCGGGGGGGTGTGTGACAGGTGGGGGAGGGGTCCCCGTGTGGGGGGGCTGGGGGGTGTGACAGGTGGGGGAGGGGTCCCCGTGCGGGGGGGGGCGGTACTTGCTCTGGCTGATATCCCCCCCCCCAGGTGGTCTTCGAGAAGGACGGGGTTTTCCTGCACACCAGCGCCAAGCGCCACCCAGATCAGGACTCGCTCATCCCGGGGCTTGTCCGCATCCTCGACAAGGTACCGAGGGCAGCGGGTCGGGAGTGAGGGGCACCGCCGAGCTGGGGGGGCAGGGCTGGGCTGGTGGGGGGCTGCGGGTCGGGAGTGAGGGGCACCGCCGAGCTGGGGGGGCAGGGCTGGGCTGGTGGGGCGCTGCGGGTCGGGAGTGAGGGGCACCGCCGAGCTGAGGGGGCAGGGCTGGGCTGGTGCAGGGGGGGCTGCGGGTCGGGAGTGAGGGGCACCGCCGAGCTGGGGGGGCAGGGCTGGGCTGGTGCAGGGGGGGGCTGCGGGTCAGGAGTGAGGGGCACCGCCGAGCTGGGGGCGGGGGGGCTGGACTGGCGGGGGGCTGTGGGTCGGGAGTGAGGGGCACCGGCAGAGCTCTAACTTCACCCCCTGCCCACAGGGCTCAGACCATCTGCTGCAGTGGACGCCCCTGGAGGAAGCCGGTGATGCTCCCCCGATTGTTTTCTCCAAGAAGGTGATCGGCTCCCCCTACCGGAACCCTCTCAGTGCCCCCCTCCCCAGCCCCTCTAACCCCCTTTCTGCCCTGCAGGAGTCCCCGGGCGTGGCCGAGGAGGAGCCTTTCGATCCGGGCTACGAGCCTGACTGGGCCGTGATCAGCACCGTGAAGACCCGGACCCGGCCGCAGGAGGAGCCCCCGGGTAACGGTGGGGGAGACGGTGGGGCAGGATGGGCGGGGAAGGTGTGTGGGGTAAAGCCTGGCTCATGGGATCTCGGGGTGCAGCAGGGACCAGACAGGGTCGGGGGTCCGTGCATTGACGGGGCAGCCCTGGATGGTGCGGCTGCGGGGGTGTTAGTGCAGTGGGCCCAGCGTGGGACAGCTCTGGGGGTGTGTGCGCAGCTGGAGGGGTGTTAGTGCGGGGGGCTAACGCGCCCCCCCATCACTCTGCCCCGCAGGCTCCGTGCCCCCGGCCAGCCCCTGGGCGCAGTGGGCCTTCACGCTCAGCCTCTCTGAGCTGCAGTCGATCCGCCGGAGCCGGCCGGGGCTGGGCTGGTCCTACCTGATCTTCATCAGCCGGGAGAGCGGGTCCCTGCCTGCCCTCCACTTCCACCGCGGGGGCAGCAAGGCCCTGCTGCGGGCACTCTGCAAGTACCTCATCCTGGCCATGTGAGCGGGGGCGGGGGGGACTGTGGGGGGCAGGGGAAGGGGCTGTGCTGCCGTGGCCGTGTGCGGAGCTTATGCACTGGGGCACTGTCTTGGGATGCTTGCAGCTGGGGACGTTGGAGGGCAGGGCACTGCTGGGGGCAGCTCACAGCAGGGGTGGGGTAGTGGGGCACTGCCATGGGTCCAGATTGGGGGGCCCAGGTGAGGGAGCTGGCAGTATGAGGCTGGGGGGTCCCCAGGCAGTAAGAGCTGGTGCAGGGCACACTGGGCAAGGTGGTCCCGGAGGGCGGGAGGGGGGACAGTTAGCAGGTGCGGGCGGAGGCACATGCCAATGCTGGGGTAACTGAGGACCCCCTGCCCCCGGCAGCTCCCCCAAGGACTCGCGGCTTTACCTGGTCTACAGCCATGACTCGTACGCGCTGTCACACGCCTTCGACGAGCTGCAGCTGTTCGATGAGAACTCCTCCAACCTAGTGTCGGTGAGTTCCCCAGGCCCTGGTGGACCCCTGCTCCCCCACAGCACACCTGGCTGGCCCTAGGGGAGCCCTCCCCACGGCCTGTCTGCCGGAGCCGCTCAACTAGGCCATGAGCCCTACGCCACTCATGACACGGGGCCGGGGGGGGATAGAGAGGTCGGGGGGGCTGGGAATGAGGACCCTTGGGGACTATCCTTGTGTCACGTTGTGTGGGGGAGTCAGGGCCCTGCACCCCCCACCTCCTGCGATTCACCGTGACTCTCGGCCAGCCAGTAACACAGAAGGTTTATTAGCCGACAGGAACATGGTCTAAACCAGAGCTTGTAGGTACAGAGACCAGGACCCCTCAGTCAGGTCCACCTTGGGGGGCAGGGAGGCCAGAGCCCCATCTGGGTCTCCCTCTGTTTCCCCAGCCAGCTCCAAACTGAGACTCTCCCGCCCTCCTCCGGCCTTTGTCTCTTTCCCGTGCCAGGAGGTCACCTGATCCCTTTGTTCTCCAGCCCCTCCAGTTGGAACCTTGCGGGGGGGAAGGGCCCAGGCCATCAGTTGCCAGGAGATGGGGTGTCGGCCATTCTCCGTGCAGACCCCATCACACTGGTCCCCTAGGGCTCTGCAACAATCGCACCGCTTTATCCCCCCACCTCGAGACTTAAGAACTGCCTGGGGAAACTGAGGCACCCACCCAGTATTCAGAGGGAACATTAAGAACAGTCCCGCTTCGTCACATCTCTCCCCCCTTTGAGTCCGAACTGAGCAGGGTCACTTTTGCCGGTGACCTGGGGAAGTTCAACGTTCCCATGGATGCCCCAGCATCTCTCCCATTCCTTGGTGGGAGTTACACCAGGCCCTTCCAGTCTCACGCCCTCCCTTAGGTCAGGGGTGCTCGATGGCACTCGCAGGCCGCATGGGGGAAGGTTTATGCGGCCCCGGCCCTTTTGCCACCCCAAAACCCCTGGAGTTCAAACAGGGATCGGGCCTTCTCCCAGCGCTCCAGGCTGGAGGGCTGCGATTCGGGCTCTCTTGGTTAAGGGCCCCCAGCTTGACCTTGGCCCCCCTCTGACCGGGTGTCTCTGTCCCCCGCCGCTCGGCATCAGCCCCTTTCCTTGGGTGCAGCCACGTCGGGGCAGAGTCGTCAGGGGGCCCAGCAAAGCGCCGCCCAAAGAGATCCCGCTGCAGCTTTTTAGGGGCCTGCCCCATCGCCAGGCATTTCTCCTCTGTGGCCGGACAGTTCTGCTCCCGGGGCAGTCGCTTCTTGCTCCTGTACCCGCTGGGGTGTCTCTCCCCCTTAGCATCGGCCTGCGTCAGCACCGCACCCAGCCCTGCGTCTGAGGCGTCGGTGAACACTGTAAAAGCCTTGGCAAAGTCCGGGTTTACCAGATTTACCGGGCCCTGGATTAGAGCCTCCTTCAGCACACCGAGAGCCCTCTGGCACCAATCGGTCTAGACCACCTCATCTGGCTTCCCCTTCTCACATAGCTCAGTGATGGGGCCAGCTAGGGAGCTCAAGTGGGGTACAACCCCCCAGTAGTACCCTGCCATCCCGATAAGGGCCTGGACCTGGTTCTTGGTCTGGGGAACAGGCCCATCTCTGATCGTCTCCACCTTGGCCGGCTCTGGGCTTGGGCAGCCGGTCCCCACCTTGTGGCCCAGGTACGACACCTCTGCCATCCCCACCTTGCACTTTTCGGCTTTTTCCGTCAGTCCTGCCTCCTTGGGGAGCCCATTCCCGGCACAGGAATCCCCTCTCCCACAGGAATCGGTCCCTGCAGCCTTCCCCAAGGGGGTTTGCAGTGCTGTGGCCTGCAGGTTCCCTCAGCTTCTCCACGGAGGGATCCCTCTGCAGCTCGGTCTGGAATTCAGCTGCTGGGGAAGGGAGTGGGACTGTTCCCTCTCGCTGGCTGGGCCTGGGGTCACAGCCACGCTGAGCCTGTGCCTGGTCGCTCCCTCCCTGCCGTGGGATCACTTCCCAGCACCGCCTCTGGACAAGGCGAACCTGGTTGGCAGCTGACCTGCCCTGCCTGTGGGTGTCCCCAGTCAGCTGGTGTCTTATCTCCCCCCTTGCTCAGCGCTGCCCTTGCTGTCCCAGTGGGGGCAGGCAGCGAGCTCTCTGCTCTCCTTACAGCATCAGAGCCAGCGGGAGCCCCCTCTCCTGAGTGCAGGGGGGTGGGGAGCATCTCTTTGTCCCACCCAGCCCCAGGGGGCTGGTTACAGGCAGGCAGGTAGCCTGAGCCTAGCGGCTCCTCCCCCTGCCAGCCACGTCATCTGCATTTTCACTGACCATTTCCCTCTCAGCCGGTTGGTTCCCTGGATTGAAATTCAAACAGGAGCAGGGCCTGGATCCTGTCCCAAAGAGACACAGTCACTCCCCAATAGGGTCTTGCAGCTGATATCCTGGAGCACCCCAACGTCCAGCCAGCCCCACCCCTCCTGGGTCTGCACAGGGATCTGGGCCATAGGCAGGGCGAGGGGCTTCATCCCTGGGACCCTCGCCCAGCTCACCCAGCCCCTGAGCATCTGAGGCTGCACCACCCGGGGCCTGACAATCGTTCTCTCTGTCCCAGGATCTCGCCACCCCAGGAATGTCTCCCCATTGACCATCACCTTCCGCTCCCACTGGGGGTCCGAGGGGCCTGAGCCCAGGAGACTCCACACAGACATATAGGTTGGGGTCAGGAGTGGGAGCCTGTCCACCTCCCCACCCATCTGGCTGACGGAGTCTGTGGCCTTGGGACCCAGCAAGGGAGCTAGACACCGGGGCTTTTCCGCAGGGTCCCCCTGGTTCAAATCTCCGTTAAGAACAGTCCCGCTTCGTCACAGCAATTTAGTCTCGAGGTTCCCTGTGGAACTGGCCCCCCGGGGTCTATCCCCACGCACCCCTGGGAGGTCTCCTAGCCTCTCCGCCCCCCCACGACCAGTTCATGCTGCTGCTGCTTCTGCAGCTCTTTCTCGGGCTCTCGCTGTCTCTCACAGTCCTCTTGCTCTCTCGGACTCAGCTCCAATCCCGTCCGTCTCCAATCCCCTGATGGGGAACCCGATCGTGAAGACCCCCGTCTGGTCAGGGACAGGAGTCTTGGGGGTGCCTGACTCCCACTCCAGCTGCTCCCAGATCCTGCTATAGCCCCATCTGGGTCAGGAATCTGTCCCTTAGAGCCGTCATCCTCCTCCAGCTGCACGATGAACTGTGCCTTGGTGAACTTTCCAATGCTCAACCCTCTCTTTCTGCACAGGGTTACAATGTCCTTCTTAAGGAGACGGTGACAGGCCACCACTCCGCTCTTCCCAAGTTGCTGTGGACTCACAGGCCTGTGTGCTCTCAGCTCCCCACAGTCTCCAGGGAGAACCCCTCGTGTGCCAGCCCTTCTCGAGGTCACCACCTCCTTGCCAGGGTTGAGCTGCAGACTCCTCCTCCCCTGAAACCACTCGCCGTGGACCCAGTTACTGTAACAGTCTTTCTCGCAGGTCACCCACTCCTAGGGGTTAAGCCTAGCTCCTCTCTGAGCCTTCAGCACACCTGGTCCTCGTTAACCCCCTTCGTTTTACTGCTCCCCTGTCACTCACTGCAGGAAGCGCCATCCCCGGGGTGCAGTACATCCCACCGCTGACACCAGTTGTCACAGAGTGTGCGGGAGTCAGGGCCCTGCACCCTGCACTTCCTGCGATTCACCGTCACTCTCAACCAGGCAGTAACACAGAAGGTTTATTAGCCGACAGGAACACAGCCCAAAACAGAGCTTGTAGGTACAGAGAACAGGACCCCACAGTCTGCTCCCTCTTCAGGGGTGGGGAGCCCAGGCCCAGGTTCTGGGCCTCTCCCGCTCCCCAGCCAGCTCTAAACTGAAACTCACTCCAGCCGCCTCCCCCAGCCACCCCCCACCCCCCATCCAGCCTTTGTCCAGTTTCCCGGGCAGAAGGTGTCACCTGGCCCCAACCCCCTTGGCTCAGGTTACGCAGGGAAACAGCCACCCTTTGCGCTGGGCGCCAGGTATCGTCCCTCAGTGAAGTCCCCCCCTTGTTTCCCATCCCCAGCTAGTGTTGGTGCAGACAGTAAACTAGTAAAACTCCCCTGCACCATTCCCAGCTTAATGCTCCCTCCTCCGACACAGCTGGGAGCCAGGACTCCTGGGTTCTCTCCCTGGCTCTGGGGGTTCCCCTCCAGGAGTGACTCTCCCTTCCCTCCCCCCCGCAGCGTTTCCTGCAGGACCCCTACACTGCCACTTTCGGGGGCTTCTCCAAAGTCACCAGCTTCTTCCGCGGGGCCCTGCACCACGAGGCTGGCACCCCCCTGCGGCCCTCGAGCACCGCCACCACTAGCCTGGAGGATGAGCCAGGCTTCGAGGTCATCAGCTGCGTGAGTGTCCACGGCCAATCCGGGTGCACCCCAGAGGCACCAGCCAATCGCATCTCTTTGTGTGGTGTGGTTGGGGCACCAGCCAGAAGGGTCCCTCACTCTTATAGGGCACGGCTGGTCAGGGGGCGGAGCTGGCCTCACGGGGGGGCGGGGAGTGGGTGGCAGAGGGTGGGGCTAGCCTAGGAGAGGCGGGGCATAGGTGGCAGGGGGCGGGGCTGGCCATGCAGGCGGGCTGTGGGTGGCAGGGGGCGGGGCTGGTGACACAGGAGGGGTGGAGCATGGGTGGCAGGGGTTGGAACAGGCCTAATGAGGTGGGCGGGGCTGGCCTAGCCAGGGCGGGGCATGGGTGGCAGGGGGCGGAGCCAGGCTTGGGCAGGGTAAGACCGGTGTGTCCTGGGGGGTGCCTTTCCCACCCGCCCCGTGATCCCCTCCCGCCCGCAGCAGGTGCAGCTGGGGCCGCGGCCGGCCGTGTGCCGGGAGGCCCCGGTGACGGAGCAGGAGTGGGGGCAGCACCTGGACCCCGAGGGGCGCATCACCCACCTGGACGGGCTCAAGAGGAGGATCTTTGCTGGGGTGAGGGCAGGGGGCAGAGCAGGTGGGGGGGTGGGGCCTCTGGGAGAGAGCTGTGCTTGGGAGCTGGGGGGCTAGAGAGAGGGGGCCCAGGCTGGGCAGAGGGCCCGGATGGAGGTGGGGCCTGGCTGGGGGGCGGGGTGGGGCTGGAGGAGAGGCCTCTGGGGGACAGCTGTGCTTGCGGGGGCTGGGGGGAGGAGCTGCTGGGAAGGGGGCTTGGCTGCAGGGTGGAGGCAGGGGCTGGGGTGGGGCTGCAGGGGGTGGGGGTGGGGGGGCTGGAGGCGGGGCCCTGGCTGGGCAGTGGGGGCGGGGCTGCAGGGGGTGGGTGGGGCTAGAGGCGGGGCCCAGGCTGGGGGCGGGGCTGGGTTGGAGGAGGGGGCTCTGCGTGGGGAAGAGGTTGGAGCTGGTCCGGGCTCACTGGGGGTCCCAGGACTCTCTGCCCCCCGGGGTCTCACCACAGCCCCCCTGTCCCAGGGCCTCACCCCGGCGCTGCGCAAGGAAGCCTGGAAGTTCCTGCTGGGCTACTACGGTTGGGAGAGCACCAGCGAGGAGAACCGGGCCCGGGCCCGCCGCAGAACGTGAGCGTCCGCCCGCCGCGGCTGCGGGTCGGGAGTGAGGGGGCCAGGGCTGGGGTGGGGGGCCAGGGCCAGGCTGGCAGGGGGCTGCGGGTCGGGAGTGAGGGGCGCCGGCAGGGCTGGGGGGGCCAGGGCTGGGCTAGCAGGGGCTGCAGGTCGGGAGTGAGGGGCACCGGCAGGGCTAGGGGGAGCCCAGGGCTGGGCTAGTGGGGGCTGCGGGTCGGGAGTGAGGGGCGGGCGCAGGGCTGGGGCTAGCAGGGTGCTGTGGGTTGGGAGTGAGGGGCACCCCCTCACCCCATGCTCCCCCTGCCCCAGGGACGAGTATTTCCGCATGAAACTGCAGTGGAAGTCGGTGAGCGAGGAGCAGGAACGGCGGAACTCCCTGCTGCGCGGCTACCGCAGCCTCATTGGTCAGTGGCACCCCCCGTCCCTGCCCTGGGCGACCCCCCCAGAGTGTGGCCCTGTGACCAGGTGCCTGGAGGGGAAAGCCACGCTCAGGGCAGATGCGCCTCCCCCTCCCTCCCCCCCCCCCCGAACTCAGGGCAGACGTCCCCCAGACCCATAACCAGGGGGCGTCTGCAGCTAGTGCCTCCCAAGCCAACCCCAGCCCTCTGGGCAAACAGGCGAGAGGTTCGTGCAACCCAGTTCACCATTCTTGTGCGCGCTGTGCACGCGCATCCAGACACCTGCGCACGCGTGACACCGAGGCCCGCGAGGGCGTTGGGGAAATATTTCGGGACAGTCCCCCTTCGTCACCCCCCCCGGGCCCCCCCATAGTGCCCCCACAGCCGTGTAACCCCCGCCCCGCCCCTTGCAGAGCGGGACGTGAGCCGCACCGACCGAAGCAACAAATTCTACCAGGGCAGCGAGAACCCGGCGCTGGTTCTGCTCCACGACGTGCTCATGACCTATTGCGTGTACAACTTCGACCTGGGTGAGCCGGGGGGCAGGGGCTGCCGGGGGGAGGGGCTGGGGTCCTGTGCCTGCGGGGGGGCCAGTCTGTAACCCCGTTGTCTCCCCCCCCCCCCCCACAGGCTACGTGCAGGGCATGAGCGACCTGCTCTCCCCCGTCCTCTACGTCACCCAGAACGAAGTCGACGCCTTCTGGTGCTTCGCGGGTTTCATGGAGCTGGTGGTGAGTTTCGGGGGGCCCGAGCGGGGTGGGGGCTGAGAGTGGGGGTGGGGTTCGGGCCCCCCTGACCCGCCGTCTCCCCGCAGCACCATAACTTCGAGGAGAGCCAGGAGAGCATGAAACGGCAGCTGGCACAGCTGGGGCTGCTGCTGCGTGTACTGGACCCGCCGCTCTGCGACTTCCTGGGTGAGTGCCCCCCCCCCGGGACAGCCTGCCCCCCCCAGGGAGCGCCCGCCCTTAGGGAAACGCCCCCTTGTCGTGGGGCCTGGGCGAGGGTCCGTGCGACGCCCCCCCCCCCCCCCCCCCCGGGCCCGCTCAGACCAGCGCCGGGCTCCTCGGCTACCCTGCCTGGCTCTGCCCTCGGCTCCCCCCCCGCAGGGAGTCCGCTGGGAGGGGGAGCCTTGCGCCCCCCTCCCCACCCAGTGGCCCATCCAGCTCCTGCGGGGGGCCCCAGTGTCTGCCCATGAGGACCTCTGCCACGCTCACCCCCCCTCATTCCGCCACCTCCATACACGAGGGAAACTGAGGCGCACGCAAAACATTATGAAAATTCCCATTTCGTTACACCCCTGGGACTCCCCAGGGCTGGAGGGGAGCCAGCACCCCCAGAGGGGACAAGGACCCCCCCACCCCAAGCCAGACAGTCCCCCGCCCAGCTCTGGGCCCCCTCACTGACAACCCCCCTTGTCTCCCCCCAGACTCGAAGGAATCCGGCTCTTTGTGTTTCTGCTTCCGGTGGCTCCTGATCTGGTTCAAGCGGGAATTCGCCTTCGACGACGTGCTGCAGCTCTGGGAGGTGTGGGGGGGCAGTGCATGGGGGGGGCTGGTGGGGGTCTGTGCGTGTTGCAGGGGGCTGGAGGGGGTGTGATCCAGGTGGGAGAGGTTTGGTGGGTGACCTCTGGCCCTGGGGGGTAGATGCATGGGGGGGGGGTTCCTTGTGGGTGGAAGGGCTCAGCTTGGGGAGGTCCTTGTGAGTCTGTCTGGCAGGGAGGGGCCTCTCCCCCCGCCCCCCATGCTGACCCTGCTCCGCCCCACAGGTGCTGTGGACGGGGCTGCCCTGCCCGAGCTTCCACCTGCTGGTGGCCTGCGGGATCCTGGACTCGGAGCGCGAGGCCCTAATGAACTCGGGGTTCAGCTTCAGTGAGATCCTCAAGGTGAGACACGCCCCCCCCCCGAGCTCCCCCATCCCGACCGCCCCGGTTCCGACACCTTCTCGGGGGTCCGGCCCTGGGCCCCGCCGCCTCTGAGCCCCCAGAACCTGGCTCTGCCGCAGGCTCCTTGGGGGTCCCCTCATGGGGGCCGCCCCCCAGAGGGAGCAGCCCCCCTGTGTCGGAGGAGGGGGTATTAACCTGGGAACGGGGCAGGGGAGTTTTACTAGTTTACTGTCTCCTGCTAACACGGGGTGTGCCTCAGTTTCCCTGGGGTGCTGCACCGGCATGAGCTGGGGGTGACTTCCCTGAGGGGTGATACTCGTAACCTGATCCTGGGGGGGGCTGGGGCCAGGACACCTTCTGCCCGGAAACTGGACAAAGGCTGGAGGAGGAGCGGGGGGGGGGGGTGGCTGGAGGAGGCGGCTGGAAGGGGGTTCAGTTTAGAGCTGGCGGGGGGCAGAACCTGGGTCTGGGCTCCCCACCCCCCCAGAGGGACCTGACTGCAAGCCCTGGTTTGGGCTGCGTTGCTGTCGGCTAATAGCCCTTCTGTGTTACTGGCCGGCCGAGAGTCCCGGGGAAGTGGGGGGCGCAGGGCCCCGACTCCCCCACACTCCCTGACACCTCCCCCCCCCGGGCTCCAGCCCGCAGGGACCCTCAGCCAGCGCAAAGGGGGGTCATTGTACGTCCCAGCCCAGCCCCGGCAGCTCTCAGGGCCCCGGCCCGGCCAGTCCCAGCCCCATGGCCTGGCCCCATGGCTTCCGGCTGCTCCTTGTGACCAGCCCAGTTCCCCCCTTCCAGCCGGGCCCCTGTATCCCCTGCCCCACATCCCCCCTTCCGGCTGTGCCCCCTATATCCCCTCCCCATGCAGCCCCCCCCCTTCCAGCTGGGCCCCGTATCGCATCCCCACAGCCGCCCCCCCCAGCCTGCCCAGAGACGTGTCCCCCCCTAGAGGTCCCACAGCCCCCCCTGCCAGGAGCCCCCTCCCCCCCAGTCTCATCCTTTGTTCTCCAGGCATTACCGTAGTACACCTAAGAGAACCACAAGGGTGCTGGGGGGTCCTGGGGCAGCAGTGGGGATCCCGGGCACTACCGTAACCTACCTAATAAATGTGCCCCCCCCCCCCCCCCCCCAGCACATCAACGAGCTGACCATGAAGATGAGCGTGGAGGAGACGCTGTGCCGGGCCGAGGCGCTGTACGGACAGCTGGCGGCCAGCCCCGTGAGTGCCCCCCACCTGCCCCCCAGCGCCCCCGCAGCCTGCCTCCCCCAGCTCCGTGAGTGCCCCCCGCCTGCCCCCCAGTGCCCCCGCAGCCTGCCTCCCCCAGCCCCGTGAGTGCCCCCCGTCCCCCCAACCAGCTCCCCATCCTCCACCTGCCCCCCAGTGCCCCCACAGCCTGCCTCCCCCAGCCCCGTGAGTGCCCCCCACCTGCCCCCCAGCGCCCCCGCAGCCTGCCTCCCCCAGCCCCGTGAGTGCCCCCCAGCTGCCCCCCAGCGCCCCCGCAGCCTGCCTCCCCCAGCCCCGTGAGTGCCCCCCACCTGCCCCCCAGCACCCCCGCAGCCTTCCTCCCCCAGCCCCGTGAGTGCCCCCCGCCTGCCCCCCAGTGCCCCCGCAGCCTGCCTCCCCCAGCCCCGTGAGTGCCCCCCACCTGCCCCCCAGTGCCCCCGCAGCCTGCCTCCCCCAGCCCCGTGAGTGCCCCCCGTCCCCCCAACCAGCTCCCCATCCTCCACCTGCCCCCCAGTGCCCCCACAGCCTGCCTCCCCCAGCCCCGTGAGTGCCCCCCACCTGCCCCCCAGCGCCCCCGCAGCCTGCCTCCCCCAGCCCCGTGAGTGTCCCCCAGCTGCCCCCCAGCCAGCCCCCCTGTCCCTCACCTGCCCCCCAGTCCCCCGCAGCCTGCCTCTCACACCCTGAGTCCCGTGAGTACCCCCTGCCCCCCTGCCTGCCCCCCCGATACCCCACCCCACAACCAGACCCCCTGCCTATTCCCCAGTGCCACCTCAGCCTACCTCCCACACCCCCAGTCTGGTGAGTGCCCCCCCAGTCCCTGCCGCCCCCATGTCTCATTCTGCCCCCACCCCAAGCCAGCCAGTCCCCTGCCCCGTGTCCCAGCCCCCGGTGACCTTGCTCTCCCCACAGGAGCTGCCACGGAACGTGCAGGAGCTTCTGGGGCTGGGGGGTCCTGCGGGGGGCAGCCCCCCAGCCACTCCCCCCCAGCCCCTCTCTTCCGTCCAGGCCCCGGGACTGGAGCTGACGGGCAGCGTCTCGACCCCCCGGCCTGACAGCAGCATCGAGATCCTGCCCCCCGAGGAGCCCGCCATGGCCCAGAGCCCCCTGCCCTGAGCCGGACGCCGGGGTCTGCCCACCCCTGCCGGCTGCTCAAACCAGCACTTTAACAGGGGTCGGGGGTCCCATTGTGCCCGGGGGGGGGTGTCGGGGCAGACCTTGTTCCCAGGGTGCACTGGGTTCTGCTCCCGGACCCGCGACCTCAGACTCCTGGGTTCTGAGCCCCGGCCCCCTCCCCGAGCCCGGACTCCTGGGTTCTAGCCCTGGTTCTGGCGAGGGGAGGGGGTCCTTCAAACACCATCATCCCACTTGCCCGGGCCCATGACCTTCGGGGGGGCTGGGCCTGACCCTCATGCCATATGGGGGAGCAGCAGGTGGGGCGACACCCATATTCTCGTGGCCTCGGGGGGTCCCCCGAGTTGCCTGTGAGTGGAAGTGGGGGGCAGCCTGGGAACCAGGACTCCTGGTTCCCCCGGAGGTCCATCCCCTGCCCTCCCCCCCGGCCCAGCTGCTGTTCACCCCAGCCCCGGGGCTCCCCCATTGCTGCCCTGAGGCTCGCTGCTTTCTGCGATGTACAGACCCCAAAGGGCTGGGGGGTCCCTACTGCTCCCCAGACACTGACACCCCCCCTAACAGCTGCTGTCCTGGGGGGCCCTGCCCCTCCTGCTTCCTTTGTAATGTACATTAAAAACTCATGTTTACCAAATGCCTTGTATCTTTCCTAATTGGGGCCGGGGGGCTGGGAGCCAGGACTCCTGGGTTCTCTGCCCAGCTCTGGGAGGGGAGTGGGGTCTAGTGGTTACAGCGGGGAGGGGTGGGAACCAGGACTCCTGGGTTCTCTCCCTAAGCTGCAGCGGGAGACCCCTTGTCCTCCCGAAATCCGCTTCTGAGGAGTTTGCAGCATCCGCTTCACGGCCTGTGCATGTCACGTGTGTGTGGGGGGGGGTATTTCCCATCTAGGGGGCACCAGCCCCCCCCCCCACCCGCCCCATCCAGGGAAGAGAATTTCTTGGGTCTGCTCTAACCTGCCCCCATCTGCCCCAACCAGAGCCCCATGTCCCCCTCCCCCTCCTCAGGGAGATGGGGGCCAGGGTCACTGTCTCGGGTGGGGGGGGCCCGCTGGGTGTTGGGGGTAGGAGGGGGCAGAGAAGGCCTGGACTCCTGGGTTCCAACACTCCTCCTGCGGGTCATTGTTGGTCTGTGGCCTTTATGTGTGTGTGTGCGCGCGGGGGGGGCTTCATCATTTCCCCTCCCCTGCCCTGATAGGGAGAATCTAGGCCGTGCGTGTCCCCCCCCACAGCGGGGGCTATTTTGAGCCACGCAGCCCCCTCGGCGGCTCCCTTATGTAACCAGCTGCGGCCCCCGGGACACGACCTATTTATAGCAAAATGCAGGCAGCTGCTCCCCCCCCCCCGGCAGGGACGGACAGATGGGGGGGCTGGGCCAGCCTGGAACATGGCCCCCCCTGCCCTGCCCCCATGCAGCTGGGCTGCTGCCCCTCACTCCCGACCCACAGCCCCCTGCCAGCCCAGCCCCGGGCTCCCCCCAGCCCTGCCGGTGCCCCTCACTCCTGACCCAGAGCCCCCTGCTAGCCCGGCCCTGGGCCCCCCCCGCAGCCCTGCCAGTGCCCCTCACTCCTAACCCGGAGCCCCCTGCTAGCCCGGCCCTGGGCCCCCCCCGCAGCCCTGCCGGTGCCCCTCACTCCCGACCCGCAGCCCCTGCTAGCCTGGCCCTAGGCCCCCCCCCAGCCCTGCCAGTGCCCCTCACTCCCGACCCGCAGCCCCCTGCTAGCCCGGCCCTGGGCCCCCCCTGCAGCCCTGCTGGTGCCCCTCACTCCCGACCTGCAGCCCCCTGCTAGCCTGGCCCCGGGCCCCCCCTGCAGCCCTGCCGGTGCCCCTCACTCCCGACCCGCAGCCCCCTGCCAGCCCGGCCCTGGGCCCCCCCCAGCCCTGCCAGTGCCCCTCACTCCTGACCCGCAGCCCCCTGCTCGCCCAGGTGTTGCTCTGTGTTTGTCTCCTCCAGGGCCTTTGCCAGGCTGCCCCAGCCCCACAGAGGCCCCCTGGCAGGAGAGGGGAGAATCCAGCTGCCGTGGGGGAGTCACAGGCTCTCCCTGATCCAAGGCCAGCCCTGGCGTCACCCAAACGTTGACCTCGGCTCCAGCCCCTCCGTGGGGCCCAGCCATCCCAGCGCTGCCACCAACGCGACCCCCCTGTCAGCCGCTGCGGCCTGCAGCATGAATGGGGGCATTGGAGCCACCAGGGAAGACACCCCCCCTCCACCACAGGCCCAGCCATGGGGAAGGGGAGCCCAGGGCTGGGCTAGCAGGGGGCTGTGGGTCAGGAGTGAGGGGCACCGGCAGGGCTGGGGGCTGCCAACTCGTGCGGGGGGCTCATACTGGTTGTGGCGGAGGATAGAAAGGAGGGCAGCCCCTGCCAGCTCCCCCTCCCCGGGGGCTGAGCAGCAGCTCATTACTACCACCCCCACGCCCAGTGGGCCCGGAGAATTAATTAGCTACCACCGAGCTAAACTGGGTCTGGAAGGACTGAAATAGAGCGAAAATGGAGAACTGAGAGAATTCCACCCCACCCCCCAGCCCTGCTCCGGACTCCTGGGTTCTCTGGAGTCCTGGCCCTGGGAGGGGAGCGGGGTCTGGTGATTAGAGCAGGGGGGGCTGGGAGCCAGGACTCCGGGGTTCCCTCCCTGGCTCGGGGAGGGGAGTGGGGTCTAGTGCTTAGAGAAGGGGGGGCTGGGAGCCGGGACTCCGGGGTTCTCTCCCTGGCTCGGAGAGGGAGGGGGTCTGGTGATTAGAGCAGGGGGGGCTGGGAGCCGGGACTCCGGGGTTCTCTCTCTGGCTCAGGGAGGAAGGGGGGTCTGGTGATTAGAGTAGGGGGGGCTGGGAGCCGGGACTCCGGGGTTCTCTCCCTGTCTCAGGGAGGGGAGTGGGGTCTAGTGCTTAGAGAAGGGGGGGCTGGAAGCCGGGACTCCGGGGTTCTCTCTCTGGCTCGGGGAGGGAGGGGGTCTGGTGATTAGAGCAGCGGGGGCTGGGAGCCAGGACTCCGGGGTTCTCTCCCTGGCTCGGGGAGGGAGGGGGTCTGGTGATTAGAGCAGGGGGGGCTGGGAGCTAGGACTCCGGGGTTCTCTCCCTGGCTCGGAGAGGGAGGGGGTCTGGTGATTAGAGCAGGGGGGGCTGGGAGCCGGGACTCCGGGGTTCTCTCTCTGGCTCGGGGAGGGAGGGGGTCTGGTGTTTAGAGCAGGGGGGGCTGGGAGCCGGGACTCCGGGGTTCTCTCTCTGGCTCGGGGAGGGAGGGGGTCTGGTGATTAGAGCAGCGGGGGCTGGGAGCTAGGACTCCGGGGTTCTCTCCCTGGCTCGGAGAGGGAGGGGGTCTGGTGATTAGAGTAGGGGGGGCTGGGAGCTAGGACTCCGGGGTTCTCTGTCCCGTCCTACTTGTACCCAGGGTCAGTCCCTGCCGGGTGGTGGGTCGAGACCAGGCTGTGCGGGCTCAGGGCTGCTGGGGAAGGGGCCGGGGGCTCGGAGCTGGGCAGGGTCATGGGCCTGGTGCCTGAGGCTGGTTCTGCCAGCTGGGCGCCTTCGGGCTGCCAGGATCCGGCCGGGGGCTGGCAGATCCGGCCCAGCCCCAGCTGTGGGCCTGGCTCCCGGCCCAGCTCCCCAGCGCCAGGCCTGGGACAGGAGCCCGGAGCCCCCCTCCCCGCCCAGCGCGGCTGCAGGGGACAGAGCCTAATTAGGGGCTCGAAATTAACCAAATTAATTCGCTAACAAAGGGGCTGGATGGATGGAGGAGCAGAGAAATGGGGGGGTTGGCGGCAGACCAAGCTGGGGTGGGCGGCATCACTCCCACCCCGCAGACCCCCCCCCAGCTCTGCCGGTGCCCCTCACTCCCGACCCGCAGCCCCGGGTTCCCCCCAGCCCTGGGCTCCCCCCAGCTCTGCCGGTGCCCCTCACTCCCAACCCGCAGCCCCCTGCCAGCCTGGCCCTGCCCCCCCTGGCCCCATGTTTGCTAGACCCCCGGTGCCTCTCACTGGGGCAGGGTTTGGGGGGGGTGACAGTTGGCTGGGGGACTTTTGGGGTTCTCAGACTTTGTGGGTGGGGGGGCAGTGCCTGGGGAGGCCCAGCTTGGGGTGGGGCTGGCAAGTGGTTGCCCAATTCTGCTATTTCCCCCTCCCCCTTAGGCTCAGGGCCCCCACCCCACCCCTGGCAGTTGCCTGCCCCCACCCCAAGAAAGAAGCTGGAGCCCCTAAAGGGCCCAGAGACGGGGGGGGGTGTTCCCTATTGGGGGGGGGATTCCCAGCCAGCCCCAGGACGGGGGACTGGGTGGCTGGGGGGGAATGGGGCAAGGGGGGGGGCTGCTCTGGGCCCTGTTTCCCTGGCACAGTGTATGGGGGGTGCCCCCCAATTCCCCCCCCTCGGCGCTGGTCAGAAGGAGGCGCTGCCCACGCGGGGTGAAAGGTTTCCATGAAAAGGATTCGTTTATTTCATGCTGTAAAGTCCTGGCCTGGCCGATCATGCAGCCCCCGGACCCCCCTCCCCGCCCCCCCGGCAGGCAGAGACCGGGGAGGGGACATGGGGGGGGACAGATAACAGGGGAGAGAAAAGAAACAGCAACAAAAGCACAACCCCCCCCCAGGAGCTGCTCAGCCCCCCACCCAGCCCTGAGCGCTTGGGTGGGGGAGTCCAGGCGGGCCAGGGGGGGCAACACCAGGCCCCCCCCAGGGGTCGCGTAGCACCAGAGTTGAATGGGAGCGGGGGGGTGTGAAGGATGCCCCCCCAGAGGTGGGGGGGAGGAAGACTTGCTGGGGAGGATCGGGGGGGCTGGTGGTGGGGGGGGTCGATATGTGGCAGGAAGGGGGGGTGGAAGAAAGGTTATGGGGGGGGCCTGGAAGATGGGGTGGCTGGACGAAGGAGGGGGGGCAGGCAGGCTGGGGGGCAGGGGGTTGAAGGACAGATGGATGGAGGGGGAGGCAGGATGCGGGGGGGGAGGCAGGATATGGGGGGGGCGGTCCCTCGGCTCAAGGCCTTGGCTGAGTTGGGGGGGGTCACCCTGGGTCCTGCTGGCTCATGGGATGGGGGGAACCCACTGGGGCTCGGAGCTCAGCCAGGTCCTGCCCCCCCCAGACCTGCCCCCCCCCCGCTCAGGACGCTGCTGGGGCAGTATTATTGCTTTGTGTGGGGGGGCAGCACTAGGGAGACCCCCCCCAACCCAGGCGCACTGATCCCACGAGGGACCCCCCCCGGGGGGATGTGGGTGCGGGGGGGGGGCTGGTACCAACACATGCCTGGGGCAGCCGAGAAGGGTGGGGAGGGATGAGAGATGGGGGAGGGCTGGAGCAAGGGGGGGGGAGACATGGCACATGGGGGGGCCACAGGCGGGGGGGGCGGAATTACACGTCATCCAGCCATTCCCCCCCCCCCCCGTCACAACTCACAAATTTGGCACACTTGTGGGGTTGGGGCCAGGACCTGCCGCGGGATGGGGGGGGGGGAGCAGGAAATATGGGGCAATGGGACCCAGGCGTCCGGGGGGGAGGCAGGAGCGTGTCTCTCCCCCAGCCACATGGCTCATGCCCTGAGGTGCCCCCCACCCCCGACTCCCTCACAGCTGGTGCTTTGCCGTGGAAACTGGGGAGGGCCGGGGGGGCTTGTTTCTATGAAAAAATAATGTCGCGATTCTGCATTTTATTAAACATCTGCTTGAAAAAATAGACCTGTGCCCCCCCCGGCGCCCCCCACCTGCCCATCCCCCCGCTTTGCACCTTTCCCTGCCTCCTGCCTCCCCCCGGGGGGCTGGACCATCCCCAGGCCCCCCCTTCCTGAGTCTAAAACACCCTGTAGTTGCTGGAAGACATTGTCAACCCTGTCCTCTGTGGGGCTGCCCCACAGCTACAGGGCTCAGCTCCCCCCACCCCCGGTTCTTAAATCAGGGACCCCCCCCGGGAGATAATTTAATCAAGGAGCCAGCACCGCCCCTCCCCGCCCTTGATTTTATTTCTCCCCCGGCTCAGTGCAATGCGGGGGGGGGCAGCTCCACAGGGCCGGGGGGGGTGACCTGTAACCCCCCCAATATATGAAGCGAGGAGCTGAAATTCCCAAGGGGGGGGGTGTTTAAAGTGCGATATGTGTGTGTGTGTGTGTGGGGAAACCACAGAAAAAGATTAGCCCCCACCCCAGCAACGGATGGGGGGGTCAGACGCGGGGGGGGGGGAGCCAAGTGTTTATGGGGGGGCTTATTTTAAATTAATTGGAACCCTCCCATACCATGCACCTGGGGGAGGCGGTAGACAGGCCTTGCCTCCCCCCCCTTTAAGTAGCATCTCCCCCACATGAGGGGCTGGGCGAGGCACCCACATTCCCCACCCTGGTGGGGGGGGCTCGGAGCCAGGGGGGGAAGCCAGCCAGGCTGGGGGGGGATTGGAGCCCGGGGGGGGAAACCCAGCCAGGATGGGGGGGGGGCGGAGGTCCTTCGGTCAATATGACCCATTAGCTGCCCTCAGCAGTGGGCAGGGACAGGGGTGGGGTGGGGGGGGCAGCACTACAGGGGAATCCCCTCCCCCCAGCCTTCCCCCCCCATCCGCTTCTCTGGGGTGGGAGCAAAGCCAGACCCCCCCTGCCCCCGCCAACTCGCGAGAGAATCACTTTCATTTTGCATAGGAATTGTTGCATAAGAAGCTTCTGGTATCTGCTGGGGGGGGGAACAAGAGACCGGTGGGGGGGTCCGGGGGTCTCTCAGAGCAATGGCGGGAAGGGGCTGGAATTGAGGGGGCTCCCCCCCAGGAGACCCCCCCCCCGGCTCAGACGGGGTGATGTTGCATAGTGTGACAGATGAATTTCCCGGTGGGGGGTTGTCCACCCTGCAAAGGGGTGGGGGGTGACATATTCGGGGGGGGGGCAGACTCTCCCCAGCCCTAGGCCATGCAGCTGCTGCGGGGGGGGGGGGGGCTCCAACCACTTTGAGGCCTAGTTTGCTGTAGGTGGAGGTTGTGGGGGGTCTCTGGTGGGGGGGGAACTGAGTGAGGAAGAGCAGGGCCAGGTGGGGGGGGGAGGCAGAGCTGTGCCCCCACCTCAAATGGCCCCCCATAGTCCCCCACCACCACCGCATCCCCTCTCGCTATCCCCCCTTCCCGCAGGGGAGGAGGGCAAACCGGGCGCTAAAGGGGAGGAGACCCAGGGCTGGGTGGGGGGGGTCCAGTGCCCTCCCCCCCCTCGGGCCGGGGGGGGGGGGGAGCGTGGGGAGGGGAGTTTTGCATATAACACGAGCGGATTCACATGCAGACACATGCTGGCTGGCACAATGCAACTTGGAGATCAGCTCCGGGCGGGGGGGGGGTGTCCGGTCCCGATCCTGCACCCGCAGGGGGGGGACCCCCCCCCCCACACACGCCGGTCCCACCTCCGGCCGCTGGGGCCCTCGGTTCCACTGATGCCGCGTCCAGCCCTGGGGCGCAGCCGGGGTGGGGATCACAGTGACGGGCCGCGCCAGGACGGGGGGCATGCCCCCCGGGGCAGCTGGAAGCCAGGCAGGGGAGGAGGAGGAGGAGGAAGGTGGGAGCCGGCTGCCCCCGCCTCACCCCACGCCGGCGCTCCTCCGTCCGTCCGTCCGTCCGACCCGACGGTCCGCGAAGTGTCTGCGTCCCGGGCCCGGCGGCATGCAGCCGGAGAGGCCAGCATGTAGCTTATTGCTTGTGTGATCCATGGAAGATCCATGCAGGAGAGAACCAAGCGGGCGGGGGGTCCGGCAGTGGGGGGGGTCCCTCAAAGGAGCAGAGTCTGTGAGTCCAGAAACCGGATGGGGTGGGGGACAGACAGACAGACAGGCGCACACAGGGGTGGACGGACGGAATGGTGCATATGGGGGCAGACAGGGGGATGGGGTGTGTATGGGGGCAGACAGACAGCTGGAGGGGTGTGTATGGGGACAGACAGAGAGACGTAGGGATGTGTATGGAAACAACTGGAGGGGGGTTGATGAGGACAGACAGCTGGAGGGGGGTTGATGAGGACAGACAGACAGCCGGAGAGGAGTGTACAGGGACAGACAGTCGGACGGGGGTGTATGGGGACAGATAGCCAGAGGGGGGTTGATGAGGACAGACAGACAGTCGGAGGCGGGTTATGAGGACAGACAGACTGACAGTCGGAGTGGGGTGTACGGGGATAGACAGCCAGCCAGAGGGGGTGTATGGAGACAGACAGACAGACAGTTGGAGGGGGGTTAATGAGGACAGACAGTCAGAGGGGTGCTGATGAAGACAGACAGTCAGAGGAGTGTGTATGGGGACAGACAGCCGGAGGGGGGTGTCCGGGGACAGACAGACAGACGGAGGGGTGTTGATGAGGACAGACAGACAGTCGAAGGGGTGTGTATAGGGGCAGACAGTCAGAGGGGAGCGTACAGGGACAGACAGACAGATGGAGCGGGGTGTATGGGGACAGACAGCCGGAGGGGGGTGTCCGGGGTCAGACAGACAGACGGAGGGGTGTTGATGAGGACAGACAGACAGTTGGAGCGGGGTGTATGGGGACAGACAGACAGACGGAGGGGTGTTGATGAGGACAGACAGACAGATGGAGCGGGGTGTATGGGGACAGACAGCCGGAGGGGGGTGTCCGGGGACAGACAGACAGACGGAGGGGTGTTGATGAGGACAGACAGACAGATGGAGCGGGGGGTATGGGGACAGACAGCCGGAGGGGGGTGTCTGGGGACAGACAGACAGCTGGAGGGGTGTTGATGAGGACAGACAGACAGTTGGAGCGGGGTGTATGGGGACAGACAGACAGACGGAGGGGTGTTGATGAGGACAGACAGACAGTTGGAGCGGGGTGTATGGGGACAGACAGCCGGAGGGGGGTGTCCGGGGTCAGACAGACAGACGGAGGGGTGTTGATGAGGACAGACAGACAGTTGGAGCGGGGTGTATGGGGACAGACAGCCGGAGGGGGGTGTCCGGGGACAGACAGACAGACGGAGGGATGTTGATGAGGACAGACAGACAGACACAGCCGGAGGGAATGGACTGAAGGACCCAGAGGTGCAGCGTGGGGCAGGGGGCTCCGGGACCCTCGTCTCTGTCCCTTGCTGACCCCCCCGCACAGTATTTGGATTCTCAGAGCAAACCTCCCTCCTGCCAAAAATATAAACTCTACCCCCCCAGCCCCAGGCCAGGCCCCTCCCCGGAGGGACCCAGGCGTCCTGCTCCAGGAGGGGGCAGGGGCGTAACTCATGGATGTTCCAGAAAGTGCCGTGTAGCGTGTCCTGTAGAAGCCAAAGGGGGGACGGGACCCACGTTGCCCCTGGCGACGAAGCCCCCCAGTTGCCCCTGGCGACGAAGCCCCCGGTTGCCCCCGGTGACGCCTCCTCTCTTCTGCCTTGTTCTTTTGCTTGTTCTTCTTTTTTGCTTAAAAAGTCGGGGGGGGGGCGCGGAGTCCGGGGCCCCCGGCTATAGGATGGAGGGGAGCGGGGGGCGGGGGCGCCGGGGGGCGCCGGGCGAGCCCAGGGGGCTGGGGGCGGGCGAGAGGCGCAGCCCCGCGATGCTGTTCAGACTCCGGGACTTCTCATAACCTTCGGGGGGCACCGGTGGGGGGAGAGAGAGAGAGAGAGGGGAGGTGAGTGGGGGGCGAGGCACCCGCCCCCCCCGACCCATGGCAACCCCCAGCCAGTTCTCCTCCGACCCACAGCAACCCCAACCCACGGCAACCCCAGGCCTGTTCTCCCCCGACCCACGGCACCCCCGACCCACGACAACCCCAGGCCTGTTCTCCCCCGACCCACGGCACCCCCGACCCACGACAACCCCAGGCCTGTTATCCCCCGACCCACAGCAACCCCGACCCATGGCAACCCCAGGCCTGTTATCCCCCGAACCACAGCACCCCTGACCCACGGCAACCCACAGCCTGTTGTCCCCCAACCCACGGAAACCACCAGCGTGTTATCTCCCAACCCACGGAAACCCCAGGCCCGTTGTCCCCTGACCCACGGCACCCCCAACCCACGGAAACCACCAGCCTGTTATCCCCCAACTCATGGCACCCCTGACCCACAGCAACACCCACCCTGTTATCCCCTGACCCACTGCACCCCCGACCCATGGAAACCCCCAGCCTAGCTCCCGACCCACGGCACTCCTGACCCATGGCAACCTCCAGCCTGTTATCCCCCAACCCACAGCCCCCCCCGACCCACAGAAACCACCACCCTGTTATCCCCCAACCCACGGCACCCCCGACCCACGGCAACTCCCACCCTGTTATTCCCAACCCACAGCACTACACCTTGTCACGGACTCACACTCCCACTTTGCCCCATGCCCTGAGCACCCCCAACTCACAGCACCCTCTAATCCACAGCACCCCACACCCGAGGCAGCCTCCGGCCCACAGGACCCCTCTTCCCCGCCCCGCAACACCTAGGTGTGGCGAAGTGGGACTGTTCTTAATGTTCTCTCTGAATATGGTGTGAGTGCCTCAGTTTCCCCAGGCAGTTCTTAAGTATCTAGGTGGGGGGATAAGAGGGTGTGATTGTTGCAGAGCCCTAGAGGGCCAGTGTGATGGGGTCTGCGCAGAGAATGGCCGAGACCCCGTCTCCTGGCAGCTGATGGCCTGGCCTCCCCCCCGCCCCGCAAGGTGCCAACTGGAGGGGCTGGAGAACAAAGGGATCCGGTGGCCTCCTGGCCCAGGAAAGAGACAAAGGCCGGAGGAGGGCGGGAGAGTCTCAGTTTGGGGCTGGCTGGGGAAATGGAGGGAGGCCCAGATGGGGCTCTGGCCTCCTGGCCCCCCAAGACGGACCTGACTGAGGGGTCCTGGTCTCTGTACCTACCAGCTCTGGTTTAGACCATGCTCCTGTCGGCTAATAAACCTTCTGTGTCCCCGGCTGGCTGAGAGTCCCGTCTGACTGCGGAGTCGGGGGGCAGGACCCACTGGCTGCCCCAGGACCCCGCCCCTGTGTGGAGTCGCTGCGGGAAGCGCGGGGTGGGGGCAGGGGAGGCTGGAGGCTCTGGGGTCAGCCCCAGGAAGAGGGAAGCCGGGGCAGGGTCTTGCCCTGGGGACAGCAGCCCCGAGAGAGGAGGGTCCCCCCCGAGTCCTGGCTGGGTCGTAGGGGGCAGCTCCAGAGCATCGCCCCGGGACGCCGTGACACCAGGCCACCCCCCAAAAAGGCCACAGCAACCCACACACCTGTTCATCCCCCAGTCACCTCCACTGACTCACCCCCAGCCCCCCCAATCCAGCTCCCATCACCCCCATCCCTGGGCATCCCCCAAATTGCAAGTATCCTTCCCCAGCTCCCGTGGCGCTCTGCACCCCTTCCCCCCCCCGCTCATGCCGGTGCCGGTCTCCGAGCGAGGCATGGGGGGCAGGGAGGGGCGTCAGGGGATACCAGGGTGCACGGGCCCCCCGCTCTGATCTGGGAGCAGCCCAGTGCAGGCTTGGTAACTCTTCCCCTTTCTCCCCTCACCCCCTCCATCCCGCCCCTAAGGGTGCTTGGGGTCCCCACCCCGAACCTCTCAGCCCATCCAGCAGCTGGACCCTGGGTTTAGCAGCATCCCTGGAGGCAGGGGTGGGTTAGGGGCACCAGCTTAGCTTTGAGCATGGCAGTTCTGGGGAGAGAACCCAGGAGTCCTGGCTCCCAGCCCCCACTGCTCTAAACACTAGACCCTACTCCCCTCCCAGAGCCAGGGATGGAACCCAGGAGTCCTGGCTCCCAGCCCCCACTGCTGTAACCACTAGACCGCACTCCCCTCCCAGAGCCGGGGAGGGAAACTGTCGTGTGCCGGGGTTGGCTTGTGATTCACACGTGAGTGTCTGGCTATGTACACGGGTCTCATGCATGTACGAGACTGCACACACACGTGTCCATCCACACATGCGTGTACATGAGTGTGTGTCCAGGGCCTGGACTTATGTGTATGTCTGGCACACAGGCTGTGCGTGTTCTCCACCCGCCTCACACGCGTGTGCTTGCGGCATCTCCCACGGGTGCATGCAGGCCCCGGGCGGGGTGTGAGGGTGTGTTACCTGGTACAGGTGGGGTGTGTTTGCGGGGTGCCAGCCGGCGCAGGTACTTGGGATTTGGGGGGGGTGCCCTGTGATGCACGCAAGGGGCCACGTGTGTCACAGCCGTGGGGCGTGTAACACGTGTCCTACTGGGCCATCCCACTAATCCTACCCCAGGATGCTGGGCCAGGGTGCAGTGTGTGTGTGTGTGTGGGGGGGGGGGGGGCCTCCATTTCCAGCTCATGCCTGGCCCCAAAATCCAGCCCCTGTAACCAGCTCTGTTGGCAGGAGACCAGATTCCCCTACACTTCCTGTCCCATACTCCTGGGCAGGGTCCCTGTATACGCAGCCACGAAGCCCCACCCCAGAGCCAGCCGCATCTCAGGCCCCGTCGAGGGGTCCCGGTATAATCCCAGTCCCTTCGCCCTACCCCAGAGCCAGCCGCATCTCAGCGCCAGGCGAGGGGGTCCCCATATACCCAGCCGGGTGAGGGGTCCCCTTATAACCATCCCCCGCACCCCACCCCAGCGCCAGCCGCATCTCAGAGCTGGAGGAGGGGTCCCCATATAATTGGCCCCCCGCGCTCCGCCCCAGAGCCAGGTGCTAGGGGTCCCCGTATACCCAGCCTCTGTGCCCCTCACCAGAGCCAGGTTCTTGCCCGCGCAAACAGCGGGAAGGGGCCCAGGAGCCTGCGTGGACAGCGGGGGCGGGCGGTCAGGGCGGGCGCCCTAGGCTGGTGGGTGTGTTGGGGGTCAGGGGCGAGGGGGAGGCACGGATCTGCTTGGAGTGGTGGCGGTGGCGGCTGTGGTGGGGGGGAGAGAGATGAGGTTTTGGGGGGGACGTCGGTGCCCCGCGGGGCGCCGGGGCAGGGTACGTACCTGGCTGACGCAGCCGGGGCATTACAGGGGCACTGGGCGAACCCTACAAGACGTATGAAATGGGGCGTTAATTGGGGGGGTCAAATATTGGGGCAGCCCGGGGTGAATACGAGGGGAGTCCTGAGCACCCCCCACTTGTGCCCCTCCCACTGTCTCCCCATTCCCTGAACCCCCTGGCCCTGAAACCCACCCCTCACCCCCATGTACCCCTCCTCCTATCTCCCCCAGTAGCCTGTGCACCTCCTAGCCCGTGCCAGCCCCATTCCCAGCACCCCATCTCTTGCCCCGCACCCGTGAGATGCTCTGGTATAAGCGGGTTCCTCCAACCCCAGCTCCGACCCCGCCAGGAGGAATATGGAGACCTGGCACCACCCATGTGACCTGCCCTTGCTCCTGGCCTCCGGCCTTGTCTCCCTTCAGGCTTGGGATAATATTTTGTTTGACTACTGCGTGTGCCTCAGTTTCCCCACGTACTGCGCTGTCATGGTGGGGGGCGGGGGGGGGGGGGCGGAAGAGGCTCCTTTCTTGCTGCACAGACCCAGGTGTGACCCACGCCGGCTTGCTGGGGCCAGGCCCTGCCATGCCCAGGGAGGGGCCCAGAAGACAATGGCCCCTCCCTTTGCCTGGCCCATTGGCACCCAGCAGCTAACGCCCTTGGCTGCCCCCTGGGCAGGGAGCCGGCTGGGTGCGACCAGCTGGAGGACAAAGGGCTGGGAGGGGCCGGGGGGTTGCTCCATGTGGGGCTGCTGGGGGCACTGGCACTAAGGGGTCAGGGGGCTCAGCCCCGACCCAGCTGGCCTTGGCTGTAATTTCTGTTCCCGGCGCTAACCCAGGACTCTCCGCGCTGCCCAGACCCCCAACCTCCCCCCGCTCCCCAAGTCACTCCCGAGCCCGGAGCTGGGGGGCCTGGCTCCCGCTGGGGGGGTCCGTCTGGCCCTGGGGCCCATCCTGGGGCACTTGTTGCAGGGTGCTCCCGGCCTGACCTGGGGAGGGGAGGTGCAGGCTCTGAGGGGGGGTCCCAGGGGGCGGGAAGCTGAGGGGCTCACCCCAGTGAGAGCGACCCTGAGGGGGCTGCCAGGCTGCAGGGGTCCCCCGCGGTCTGGGCCAGAGCTGACTCCTTGTACTACAATGAGGGGTTCCAGGCATCGTCCCTGGGGGACCCCAACACCCCCCAACCCAGGGCAGGGACCCCTTGTATTCACCCACTGGGGGCTGGCCCCATATTTGCCTTGGAGATGGAGATGGGGCTGAGCAAAAGCAACAGGTAAAAAGCAATGGACGGGGGGGGGGGGGGGGGGGGGGGGATGCTCGGGATGTGTGTGGGGGAGTCCCTGGCCAGGGGCGGGGCTTCTGAGATTCTGGGGGGCGGGGGGAGTGGTCTAGGGAAGCAGGGGCAGGGCTTGCGGAATGTCCCGGGAAGGGGGCGGAGCCTGGGAGCCGGGGGAGGGGGGGGCCTATGGATAAGGGGCGGGGCCTGGGAGCCAGGGGCAGGGCCTGGGAGTAGAGGGGCGGGGCCTGGGGAAGCACCAACCCCCCCACCCCCACCCCAGGGCTCAGTTAAAGGGCCAGTGTCCCTCGCCACTCCCCCTTCCCCCACCCTGGAAATTCTGTGCCCCGAGTGGCTGAGTTTTGGCAGGACCCACAGGAATGGGTCTGAGGGGATGGCTGGGGCTTTGGTGTGTGTGTGGGGGAGTCAGACAATCAGGAGGAAATGGGGAGGGGGGTATCAGGTGGGGGAGGGGATTGGGGCTGCACGGCAGGGGTGTGTCCCAGGAGACCCCGCTCCCCTCCCAGAGCCAGGATGGGACCCAGGAGTCCTGGCGGCCAGCGAGGCCTGGCTGTGTCTTTAGCCACACATGAAGGATGGGGAGGGGGCTTGTTCCTGGCTGGGGAGATGGGGGGCTGAGGGGTGCGCGGGGCAGGGCAGGGGCAGCTCTGTGGTAAGACGTGGCTGAGATGACAGAGGGGGCCTGGCGAGGTGCTGGGGGGGGGTCCATGAGGGGGGGTGCAGCATGAGGAGGGGGGTGCAGGGCTGCGGTGGGGGGATGGGAGGGGGAAGCGGGGTGCAGCAGGGAGGCAGGGCGGGGGGGGAGCGGGAGAATGGGGGGGTGCAGGGAGGGGTGGGACAGTGGTGCAGGGCTGCGGGGGGCATGGGGGGAAGCGGGGTGCAGCGGAGGGGCAGGGCAGGGGGGCAGCGGGAGGATGGGGGGTGCAGGGAGCGGTGGGATGGGGTGCAGGGCTGCGGGGGGGGATGGGAGGGGTGCAGCAGGGGGGCAGGGCAGGGGGGGCTACTCACCCGTTCCCAGCACGCCCTGCCTTCTAGTGCTGGCTCCAGGAGGCGGGCGCGGCATTGACGCCAGGCAGGCACCAGGGGGCGGCGTCCGGGGGCGGCAAGCGGAGCGCGGCTACGGGGGGGCCCGGGCGGGGGGGGGCGGGGGGCCCGGGCGGCGATGTGGGGGGGAGATAAACAGACAGAGACGCCACGTGAGGAGGAGGCGCTGGCGGGGGAGGGGAGGGGAAGGGACCCACCGCCCGACTTGCCCCCCCCCAACGCGTCTGCTGCGTGTGTCGTCCCGCCGGACCCCCCCACGACTCCCCCCGCTGCATCCCCCACAGCACCTTCCCCCCAAACCATCCTCACTGCGCCCCCATGGCACCCCCTCCCCCGAGCCATCCCTACTGGACCCTCACTCCGAACCATCCTCAATGCACCCCTGCTGCAACCCCCCCTGCACCTTCCCCTCACTGCAACCCCCCTGCACCTTCCCCTGTGCCATCAGCCCACTGCACCCCCAGCTGCACCTTCTCCCAAACCATCCTCACTGCACCTTCTCCCACTGCACCGTCTCCACTGCACCCCCGCTTCACCCCCCTGCACCTTCCCCCGCTACACCCTGTGACGAAGTGGGACTGTTCTTAATGTTTCCTCTGAATAGTGTGGGGGTGCCTCAGTTTCCCCTAGGCAGTTCTTAAGTATCTAGGTGGTGGGGTAAGGGTGTATGATCATTGCAGAGCCCTAGAGGGCAGGTGTGTGCAGGGGTCTGGACACAGAGAAGGGCCGACACCCTGTTTCCTGGCCACTGATGGCCTGGGCCCTTCCCCCCTGCAAGGTGAGAGCTAAAGGGTTGGGGGACAAAGGAATCAGGTGCCCTCCTGGGCCGGGAAAGGGACAAAGCCCAGAGGAGGGGGGGGGCTGGAGGGAGTTTCAGTTTGGGGCTAGCTGGGACATGGAGTGAAGGGCAGACGTGGTTGTCTGGCTCCCTGTCCCCCAAAATGGACCCAGCTGAGGGGTCCGGTTCTCTGCACCTACAAGCTCTGGTTTAGACCATGTTCCTGTCATCTAATAAACCTCTGTTTTACTGGCTGGCTGAGAATCACGTCTGACTGTGAAGTTGGGGGGCAGGACCCTCTGGCTTCCCCAGGAGCCCCACCTGAGTGGACTCGCTGTGGGAAGCGCACGGAGGGGCAGAGGAGGCTGAATGCTCCGAGGTCAGACCCAGGAACGTGGAAGCCGGGGGAGCTGTGTGTCCTGAAGACAGGCTGCTCACAGAAAGGAGACTTCCCCAGAGACCTGCCTGGCTTCATGAGGAGCAGATCCAGAGCATCGCCCGGGGACTCTGTGACAACTGGTGGCAGCGGTGGGATGTACTGCACCCCACGGACGGCGCTTCCTGCAGTAAGTGACTGGGGAGCAGTAAAACGAAGGGGGATTGACGAGGACCAGGCGTGCTGAAGGCTCAGAGAGGAGCGGTTTCGGGGGGCGGTTAACCCCTGGGAGTGTGTGACCAGCGAGAAGGACTGTGCAGTAATGGGGTCTCCCAGGGGACTGCGGTGAGCAGTCTCAGGGGCAGAGGAGCCTGCGGCTTGGCCCTGGGAGAGAGAAGGACTTTTGCAGTAACAGGGTCCCCTGGGGATTGCAGCGAGCGGTCCCAGGGGCGGAGGAGTCTGCAGCTCGACCCTGGCAAAGAGGTGGTGACCTCGAGAAGGGCTGGCACACGAGGGGTTCTCCCTGGAGACCATGGGGAGCTGAGACCACACAGGCCTGTGAGTCCACAACAACTTGGGAAGAGCGGCGTGACGGCCTGTCACCGTCTCCTTAAGAAGGACGTTGTAACCCTGTGCAGAAAGAGAGGGTTGAGCACTGGAAAGTTCACCAAGGCACAGTTCATCGTGCAGCTGGAGGAGGATGACCGCGCTAAGGGACAGATTCCTGACCCCAAATGGGGCGATAGCAGGATCTGGGAGCAGCTGGAGTAGTAGCCAGGCATCCCCAAGACTCCTGTCCCCGACCAGACGAGGGTCTTCACGATCGGGTTCCCCATCAGGGGATCGGAGACGGATGGGATTGGAGCTGAGTCCGAGAGAGCAAGAGGACTGTGAGAGACAGCGAGAGCCCGAGAAAGAGCTGCAGAAGCAGCAGCAGCATGAACTGGTCGTGGGGGAGCGGAGAGGCCTAGGGGACCTCCCAGGGGTGAGTGGGGATAGACCCCGGGGGCCAGTTCCGCAGGGAACCTCGAGACTAAATTGCTGCCCCTGGTTAAGGAGCGGGGGGGTGTGGATGCCACCTCACTGCCTTTGAGCAGGCTGGAGATTTGAAGCAGGGGGACCCTGCGGAAAAGCCCCGGTGTCTAGCTCCCTTGCTGGGTCCCAAGGCCATAGACTCCGTCAGCCAGATGGGTGGGGAGGTGGACAGGCTCCCACTCCTGACCCCAACCTATATGTCTCCTGGGGCCAGGCCCCTCGGACACCCACTGGGAGCGGAAGGTGATGGTCAATGGGGAGACATTCCTGGGGTGGCGAGATCCTAGGACCGAGAGAACGGTTGTCAGGCCCTGGGTGGTGCAGCCTCAGAAGCTGAGGGGCTGTGTGAGCTGTGTGAGGGTCCCCAGGGATGAAGCCCCTCGCCCTGCCTATGGCCCAGATCCCTGTGCAGACCCAGGAGGGGTGGGGCTGGCCGGCCGTTGGGGTGCTCCAGGATACCAGCTGCGAGACCCTGTTGGGGGGTGACTGTGTCTCTTTCGGACAGGATCCAGACCCTGCTCCTGTAACTGCCAAGGTTTGAATTTGAATCCAGGGAATCAATTGGTGGAGAGGGAAATGGTCAGTGAAAATGCAGATGACCTCGCTGGCAGGGGGGAGCTGCTAGGCTCAGGCTACCTGCCTGCCTGTAACCAGACCCCTGGGACTGGGTGGGACAGAGAGATGCTCCCCGCCCCCCTGCACACCGGAGAGGGGGCTCACGCTGGCTCTGATGCAGTGAGGAAAGCAGCGAGCTCGCTGCCTACCCCCACTGGGACAGCAAGGGCAGCGCTGAGCACAGCGGGAGCTGAGGCCCCAGCTGAGTGGGGGGAGACACAGGCAGGGCAGGGGATCTGTGGGGAGTGGCAAGGTGCTTGGTAAGGAAAGTTTGGATGAGCCTAGGCAGCCTTGTGAGCTGATGGCTGTGTCTAGTCAGCAGGGCGGGAAGGCGAGGAGAGTGGAAGATGAGTGTCCCTGGACCTTACCTGTTAGCTGGGTGGAGAAGTGGGACAGTGAAGGAAACGTGCCTGTGTCTGTCAGGGGTGTTGACTTGCCCATGGAGGGAGCTACCCTGGTCTCCAAGCAGTTGTCTGTGACCAGCCCTGTGTGCTGGGACCAGGGGAATGAGATCCCAAGCTGGGTGTCTGGGAAAGGAGAAAGTGTGTCCGTCTCTTCTTTGTCTGTGGAGCAGACAGAAGGGGCCTTGCAGCCTGTGATGGTTGAGGGTCGTGCAGTTGTCTCAGAGTTGGTTCTGGATTCAGCTAAAGCCCAGGAAGGGAAGGGTCCGAAGTTTGTGTCTGCTCGGGAGAATGGCCCTGTAACTAGGTCGCATCCAGTTAGTGTCTATGTAAAATCCCAGAGACCAGACAATTCTGGTGCTTGTATTTTGCCTGTTGCTCGTGTGTGGCTGGGAAAGGGTGGAGCAACTCTGTCTGATCGGGGTGAGATCCTAGCCAGGGCACAAGGAGAGCATGAAGGGGATGTGATTGTGTTACCTACTGAGGGTGTGGAAACCTGTAGCAAGAAGGAAAAGATTCCTGAACTTGTGTGTGGCAAAGGGAAGGAGAAGGCTTCTGACCTTTTATCTAGGAAGTCTGTCAGTTTGCCTGAAAGGGGATTGTGGAGGAATCCTCCGGATGGGCCAGGGGTAATTCTGGATGTAAGGGAGACCCGGAAAGAGTCTGTTGTTGCTCGGGGGGGGGAGTTCCTCTAGAGCAAGCCCCAGGTAAAGAAGGTAAGAGCAGAATTTCTGGGAGGGGTGAATTGTTGCATAGAAAAGCCCTAGGGAAAGGAATCCTCAGGGAGTCTTTGCAAGCAGTTACTGCAACTGAAGGGTGTGAAAGTGATTTAATCAAGAAAGTTTCAGAGTAACAGCCGTGTTAGTCTGTATTCGCAAAAAGAAAAGGAGGACTTGTGGCACCTTAGAGACTAACCAATTTATTTGAGCATGAGCTTTCGTGAGCTACAGCTCACTTCATTGGATGAAAGCTTATGCTCAAATAAATTGGTTAGTCTCTAAGGTGCCACAAGTCCTCCTTTTCTTTTTAATCAAGACAGTTTCAGTTCCTAACAGCCAGAAATTTTCTGTTGTGAATGGATCCACTGACTTTCCTGTTGAAAGATCCAGTGTGGAGAGCTTTGAGAAGGTCTCAGATGAAGTGAAAGCTGTTAAGAAAGTTAAACAGTCCTATAACCAAGTGGCTGTGTTTGGCCAGCTTGTTGGGGAGAAGACCCAATCCCAGTTTGACCCCCTGGGGTTTTGGGGGTGGCCAAAGGGCACGGGCCGCATAAACGTTCCCCCATGCGGCCTGCGAGTGCTATCGACCACCTCCGACCTAAGGGAGGGCATGAAACTGGAAGGGCCTGGTGTAACTCCCACCAAGGAACGGGAGAGATGCTGGGGCATCCATGGGAACGTTGGTGGCTTCGAACTTCCCCAGGTCACCGGCTAAAGTGACCCCGCTCAGTTCGATCTCGAAGGGGGGAGAGATGTGATGAAGTGGGACTGTTCTTAATGTTTCCTCTGAATAGTGTGGGGGTGCCTCAGTTTCCCCTATACAGTTCTTGAGTGTCTGGGTGGTGGGGTAAGGGTGTATGATCCCTGCAGAGCCCTAGAGGGCAGGTGTGTGCAGGGGTCTGGACACAGAGAATGGCCAACACCCTGTTTCCTGGCAGCTGATGGCCTGAGCCCTTCCCCCCTGCGAGGTGAGAGCTAAAGGGCTGGAGAACAAAGGAATCCGGTGACCTCCTGGCCTGGGAAAGGGACAAAGCCCAGAGGAGGGGGAGGGCTGGGGGGAGTTTCAATTGGGGGCTGGCTGGAGACATGGAGTGAAGGGCAGACGGGGTTGTCTGGCTCACTGCCCCCCAAAATGGACCTGGCTGAGGGGTCCTGTTCTCTGCACCTACAAGCTCTGTGTTAGACCATGTTCCTGTCGTCTAATAAACCTTCTGTTTCCCTGGCTGGCTGAGAGTCACGTCTGACTGCGGAGTTGGGGGGCAGGACCCTCTGGCTTCCCCAGGACCCCGCCTGGGTGGACTCGCTGGGGGAAGCGCACGGAGGGGCAGGGGAGGCGGGAGGCTCCGGGGTCAGCCCCAGGAAGGTGGAGCCGGGTGAGCTGTGTGTCCTGCAGACAGGCTGCTCCCAGAGAGGAGACTCCCCAGAGTCCTGCCTGGCTTCAGGGGGAGCAGATCTAGAGCATCGCCCAGGGACCCCGTGACACCCCCCCACTGCATGTTCTGCACACTGCACCCCCACTGCACCTCCCCCCCCCCAAACACTCTCACTGCACCATCCCGCCACAGCACAAACACTCACTGCACCCCACCATCCTCCCTGCACCCTCCCCCCACCATCCTCTCCTCACCTCCCCCCGCACCCCCTCTTCACCATCTCCCCACACCATCCTCAGTGCATCTTCCCCCCCGCTGCACCTCCCCACGGCTCCCCACTGCGCCATTGCTCACTGCACCTTCCCTCCACCACACCGGCTCCTCCTGCACCCACCTCCGGCTCTCCCCATGCACCTCCCCCACTGCGCCACCCCCCACCGCATCATTCTCCCACTGCAGTCCACACTGCACCACCACCTTCTGCCCACCCCATGGCTCCCCCACTGACCTTCCTCCCCCTGTACCGCCTACTACACCCCCATCCCTCCCCCCCACTGCACCCAGCCCTGCCGCACCTCCCCCCACTGCATTATACACTGCATCCGTCCCCTGCTGCCCCCCCCCAGTGCCTGCCCCATAGCACGACTCACCTGCTCCTTGGTGCCTAGTGGGGGGAGGGGCTCAATGGATTTATAGACCGGGGGGGGGGTCTGAGCCCCCTCATTAGCCCTGGATCCCCTCTTAGAGGTGGGGTTGGAAGGGGCCTGAGCCCATGGGTGGGGTTCAAATGCCCCCCAAGCCCTTGTCTGGAGGGAGGGGCATGGGCTCCCCCCTGCCTCAGCCCCCCACCTCCTGGGCAGGGCTGTCACTCCCTCTCTGGGCCCACCCAGATGGCACCATGGTCTGCCCCCCTCCCACAGGCCCCAGCAGCTGCTCCGAAGTGGGCAGTGATTGGGGTGCGGCATTAGACCCCAGTGCGAATCCCGGGGGATCAGCCCTTGCTGCCTGCTCAGAGGAAGGGGGGGGGTCTTCATGTCAGGGGGGGTGATGAGAGGATGGGGGGGTCTCAGTGCTACGGGGAGGGAGTGGGGCAAGATGAGGGGGCTGTCCTTACCATGGGCTGGGATGGGAAAGCAGAGGGGCTGGGGCGCGGTCTCAGTGTGGGGGAGGAGGTGGGGGGCAGGGTGAGGGCGATGGGGGCCTCCATGCTGTGGGGGGGTCCCATTGGATGGGGGAGGGGAGTGCCTATGCTGGGGGGGTCACTCGGGGAGGGGAAGGTTGGTGGGGTGTAGGTGGGGGGGGTGTCAAGGGGCAGTTGGGGTTCATGGGTGTGACATTCTGTGCCCCAAAGCAACCCCTTGCCCCCCCCCAGTCACCATGATGGCACAGAGTATCCCTGGTGAGGGGTCATCTTAAAAGTCTCCATCTGCTGGACTGACCTGGGGAAGGGGAGACGGGGTCCCAGGCGAACCCCCCCCCCCCGGGGCGAGAGACCGGCTGGATTCAAATCGGGCCGAGTTTATACAGCCCAGCTTTCCCAGGTGAGGGGGACGCTCGCTACTTCCCCCCCGCCCCCCGAACATCGGTCTGTCGGCAGGTCATAAATCTGGTTTCTATTGGACCTAAAGCCCGCGGGTTTGGGGGTCGAGGTGCTGGGGAAGTCGGGTGCCTCGTCCTCTGTAAACTGACCCCGGCCGGGCCTTGACCGGGGCGAGCCGGTACCGCTCTGGGGTCCCAGGCTGGGGAGGAGCCTTGGTGGACGTGCAGCAGCTTGTCACGGCGGGGGGGGGGGGGCGAGGCGGAGGGCTTGGGGGTACCCCGCGGAAGCTGGACACAAGGGGCTTGAAGGGGGTGCGGGAGCAGAGGTCAGTGGGGTGGTGAGAGGGGCAGGGGGTCACTGGGGCGGTGGATGTGCGCAGGAGTTGAGCTGGGGGTGGTCAGGTGGGGGGCTGCAAGTTGGGTGGGGGGGCTGCCCATGGGGCTGTTGGGAGCTGGGCAGGGGCTGCAGGTCAGGCGGGGGGGGCTGCCCAGGGGGCTGTTCGGGGCTGCCCAGGGGGCTGTTGGGGGCTGGGCAGGGGCTGCAGGTCAGGCGGGGGGGCTGCAGGTCAGGCGGGGGGGGGGGGCTGCCCAGGGGGCTGTTGGGAGCTGGGTGGGGGGTTGCACATGGGGCTGGGCAGGGGCTGCAGGTCAGGCGGGGGGGGGCTGCCCAGGGGGCTGTTGGGGGCTGGGTGGGGGGGCTGCAGGTCGGGCGGGGGGGCTGCCGGGAGCTGGGGGGTGGCCGCGGGGGGCCGGGCGGGGGGTCACCTTTGCGGAGGTTGCCGTCGGGCGCCGGCCCGAACTCGCCGGCCGTCAGCAGGAAGCAGGCGCGGTCGTGGCTGTAATGCTCGCGGGCCGCGGGGGTGGCGGGCGACTTCTCCTCGGGGGACAGGGCCTGGTCGATGGTGGGACAGTCCTCGTGGGCCAGCGCCGCTTTCGCCGCGTCCCCGTTCTGCTTGGAGTCTGCCAGCGACACAGCCCGGGTCAGGGGAGCCGAGAGCCCGCCCCGGGGGAGAACCCAGGAGTCCTGGCTCCCAGCCCCCCCGCTCTAACCACCAGGCCCCGCTCCCCTCTCATTGCTGCGGAGAGAACCCAGGAGTCCTGGGCTCCCAGCCCCCCCCGCCCTAGCCACCAGACCCCGCTCCCCTCTCATTGCTGCGGAGAGAACCCAGGAGTCCTGGCTCCCAGCCCCACCCCCGCTCTAGCCACCAGGCCCCGCTCCCCTCTCATTGCTGCGGAGAGAACCCAGGAGTCCTGGGCTCCCAGCCCCCCCCGCTCTAGCCACCAGACCCCGCTCCCCTCTCATTGCTGCGGAGAGAACCCAGGAGTCCTGGCTCCCAGCCCCCGCCCCGCTCTAACCACCAGGCCCCGCTCCCGTCCCAGAGCTGGGGAGAGAACCCAGGTGTCCTGGCTCCCAGCCCCCCCAGGGTCCCAGCAGGAGGGGGGGTTGCTGTATGTGACCAGCCTATGTGGCACCATCTGCTCTTGTCCCCCCTCCCGCTCAAGTCCTCAGCGGGCCCATATGCTCCTGCCCCAGAGCATTGTGGGAACGGGCTGCTGCAGGTGTGAAAGCCGAGGCCCCCCCCAGCGCTGACAACCCCCCCCACACACACACATGGCACCGCGAGTGCACAACCCCCACCGGGCCCACAGCGGGCCAGAGCCATCGCCCCGTGCGGCCACGTCACACGGGCCCTCGGCACCCGCACAAGAGACGACACGTGCCGCACGCCCCTGTGCACACCCATCGCCACGCACACGTCTGTGCACACCCATCGCCGTGCACGCCCCTCTGCACTCCCATCGCCGCACACACACCTGGAACAGCACACGCCCCTGTGCACACCCATTGCTACACACACGCCTGTACACACCCATCACCGTGCATGCCCCTCTGCACACCCATCGCCGTGCATGCCCCGTGCACACCCATCGCAATGCACACGCCTGTGCACTCCCATTGCTGCACACACCCCTGTGCACACCCATTACCATGCACACCCCTGTGCACACCTAATCACTGTGCACATGCCTGTACACACCTGGCACAGCACACACCCCTGTGCACACCCATTGCAACACCCCTCCTAAGCACACCCATCACTGCACACACCCCTGTGCACACCCATCGCCCCACACATGCCTGTGCACACCCATCGCCCCACACATGCCTGGAACAGCACGCACCCCTGTGCACACCCGGCACGGCGCACACACCTGGCACAGCCCCTTGCTAGCCCAGCCTTGCCCTCCCCAGTCCTGTTGGTGCCCCTCACTCCTGACCCACAGCCCCTGGCTCTCCCAGCCTAGGGGGAGCCCTGGATTCACTCTACATGGGGGGAGGGTCCGAGTCCCACTGAGGTCTGGTCTGTGGGGCAGAATCAGAGCTGTCCAAGGGGAGCTGGGGAAGATGCTGCGCTATCATGGGCAGTGGAGGGGGGGTGACTGGGGAGGGGCTGGTGCCCCCCAGCTGCATTCAGGATGGGGCAGGGTGGGGGCATGACAAAGTGGGAATTGAACCCTATGCGTGCCTCAGTTTCCCTGGCATGTTGGGGGGTGGAAGGGGCAGCGGGCACTGGGGCTGTCAGCTGGCTCAGAGCACCGGAGAAGACGAGGGCAGATCCGGAGGGAGATGGGCTTCCCCGCCTCACCTCGGGGGGCTGAGGTGCATCTCCCCAGCTTGGGCAGAAAGACTGGGGCAGGGATTCTGTGGGGCACGGTGTGGTGTGGTGCTGGGATTCCATGGGGCAGGGCTCCTGTGGGGCTCTGGTGTGGTGTGGTGCTGGGATCCCATGGGACTGGGATCACCATGGGGCAGGTGTCGTGTGGGGCTGGGATCCCATGGGGCAGGGATCCTGTGGGGCAGGGTGTGGTGTAGGGCTGGCATCACCATGGGGCGGGGTGTGGTGTGTGGCAGGGATTCCGTGGGGCTGGGCGACTCATTGCCTGGAGCTCACGGGAGCTGCAGGCCCAGGGGCCCAGCCTATTAAGGGGGGGAGAAGCCGTGGGGCTGACTCTGGCTGGAGCGTGACACCTGGGGGGTGGGATCTGGCCCCCTAACAGGGGCCTCGCAGGGGATGTTCCAAAGCTGGGGCTGTAACAGCGGGTCGGAGCCCTGCAGTGGTTTAGGGCTGGGCCCCATGGGGCTGGCGGGTGCCGGATGTGAGGCTGGGGCAGGGTGTGGGGCTGGGATCCCCGGGGTGTGTGGAGTGGGGCTAGCAGCCCTACACCAATTGGCAGCAGCACCCCAGGGAGGTTCTGCTGTGGCCAGAGTCCGGCACCCTGCCCGAGCGGCGGGAGCCCAGGGCCGGGAGAGCTCGGCCAAGGGCCAGGGCAGTTATAGCCGCCTGGATGAGGAACTCTGTGGGGCTGGGAGTCTTGTGGGGCAGGGCGTGGAGCTGGGATTGCCGTGGGGCAAGGTGTGGGGATGGAATCCCCATGGGGCAGGGGGTGGAGTAAAGGTGGGATCCCATGAGGCTGGGATCCCCGCGGGGCAGGGCATGGGGCTGGGATCCCCGCGGGGCAGGGCTCGCCATTGGGAAGGGCGTGGGGCTGGGATCGCCGTGGGGCAAGGCGTGGGGATGGAATCCCCATGGGGCAGGGGGTGGAGTAACGGTGGGATCCCATGAGGCTGGGATCGCTGTGGGGCAGGGCACGGGGCTGGGAACCCCACGGGGCAGGGCACGGGGCTGGGATCCCCGCGGGGCAGGGCTTGCCATTGGGAAGAGCGCGGGGCAGGGATCCCCGTGGGGCAGGGCCCCCTACCTGCCCGGTTGATCTCGATGATCTCCTCCTGGGCCAGGGGGCAGGCGTCGGCGGCGGGGGGGCCGGGCCGGGGGCCGGGGGCTCCCTCGGGCTTGCAGTAGTTGGGCGAGCCGGGCTGGGGCGCCCGGGGGATGTGCTTGTTCTTCTTCTTGGGCAGCTTCTGCTTGGCCATGGCCAGGGAGTAATACATGCCGAAGTTGTTGACGATGACGGGCACGGGCATGGCGATGGTCAGCACCCCGGCCAGGGCGCACAGCGCCCCCACCAGCATGCCCGACCAGGTCATGGGGTACATGTCTCCGTAGCCCAGGGTGGTCATGGTCACCACGGCCCACCAGAACCCGATGGGGATGTTCTTGAAGTCGGTGTGCTTGCTGCCCGTGATGTCGTCCGGGTCGGCCCCGATGCGCTCGGCATAGTAGATCATGGTGGCGAAGATCAAGACGCCCAAGGCCAGGAAGATGATGAGCAGCAGGAACTCGTTGGTGCTGGCCCGGAGCGTGTGGCCCAGCACCCGCAGCCCCACGAAGTGCCGGGTCAGCTTGAAGATCCTCAGGATCCGCACGAAACGCACCACCCGGAGGAAGCCCAGCACGTCCTTGGCCGCCTTGGAGGAGAGGCCCCGCAAGCCCACCTCCAGGTAGAAGGGCAGGATGGCCACAAAATCGATGATGTTGAGGCTGCTCTTGACGAACTCCAGCTTGTCCGGGCAGAAGCAGACCCGCATGAGGAACTCGAAGGTGAACCAGATCACGCAGGCCCCCTCCACGTAGGTGAGGAACGGCTCCGTCTCCACCTCCACCGCCACCTGGGTGGCCGTCCCGTTGGCCACCGCCACCGTCTCCGTCTTGTTGATGACGCGGTTGAAGGCCTCGTGTGTCTCCAGGCAGAAGGTGGTGATGGAGAGGAGGATGAAGAAGAGGGAGGCGAAGGCCACGTACTGGAGAGGGGGTGGGGGAGGGGCAAGGGGTGGCCGGGGAGGGGGGTGGGGGGTGAGGATGGGGGGGCAAACACAAAGGATTGTTAGTCGCCCTGTTCTGGAAATCTGAAACACCTTCCCTCCCGGAGAGGGAGACCCCCAGCAAGACTGGAATCCCCCCCGCCCTGTGCCCCAGCCCCGGAGCCAGCCAGTCCCCGCCCTGGGGCCGGATGGGAGCCAGTGCCCCTGAGAGGGAAAGACCCCAGGAATCCTGGATCCCCCCCCCCCCCCGCACATTTTCCAATGGCCCCATTTATACCCAGAGGTCACCCTGGGCAGCGGGAGCATTTGCACATGGGGGGGGGGTTGCGGGGAAACATGGAGCCCCCCCCCGATTTCCAGTGGGAGGGGCAACCCTCAGCCCCCCCTCCCCGGGACTGAATGAGCCCCAATATTTCTGCTTAATAGAGGGGAGACACCAAACAGAGCTGGGAAAGAACCCAGGCGTTCTGGTTCCAAGCCCCATCCCCCGCCGCTCTAACCCACCGGACCCTCCCCCCTCCCGGAGCCAGGACAGAACCCAGGAGTCCTGGCTCCCAGCTCTGTTAATTGGGGAGATGGTCCGAACCCAAGGGGGGAGGGGGAGTCACCGGCTCCGCGGCTGCTCCCCCCCGCAGGTAAGAAGAGGGTGCTAGGATCAGGCGGAACCGGGCTGCGGGGTGGGGCCCGGGGGGGGACACACGGGCCGGGGGGGGGTCGCGGGTGGGGGGGGCACGGGCCGGGGTAGACACACACGGGGGGTGGCGGCTGCGGGACGGAGGGGCACAAACAGGGGGTGCGGAGGGACTTCGGGGTCGGGGGTCCGCGGGGCGGAGTCTCGGGGGGGACGGACACACGGGGAGTTGCGGGGGGGAGCCGCGGGGGCTGCGGGTCCGGAGGGGGGGCACACGGGGGGGGGGGGCTGCGGTGAGCGGATTGTGCCGAGTTTGCGGGATTCGCTGCTGCAGCGCGAGCTGCGCTGCGGGCCGGTCCAGCGCCCCCTGGTGGGCGACCAGCTCCTCTCCCCCGCCCCGTGGGTCAGGGCGGCCCGGGTGGTGGTGGTGGGGGGGGGACGTCTATAAATAAACCCAACAGCCCTAGAGCCCCGGTCCCCAGCACGGGGGGGGGGGGGCGGGGGTGTATCACGCTGCCCCACTGGGGAGTTTATCTGGGTGGATCTTAAAGAGCCCCCCCACTGCGCCCCGTCCCAGCCCCTCCTGCTCCCTGAGCCCCCCACTGCTCCCCAGCCTCCCCGAGCCCCTCACTGCGCCCCGTCCCAGCCCCCCGCTGCTCCCCAGCGTCCCTGAGCCCCCCACACCAGCCTCCAGTCCTCCCACTGTGCTGTGTCCTGGCTCCCCCCTGCACCCTTCTCCCCACGGCAGTCTTCTTCCATTGCAAGGGGGGCTGTGGCCAGTGAGTGTGTGTGTGTGTGTGTGCGTGCACACAAGTGTGTTCCCGTGAGTGTGTGTGTGTCCATTGATGTGTGTCTGTGTTCACTGCTGTGTGTGTCCATATGCGTGTGTGTGTCCATCCGTGTGTCCATGTGTGTCCGTTTGTCTGTGTCCATCTGTATGTGTGTCTGCGTGTGTGTGTGTCCCTGTGGGTGCGTGTCCGTGTCTATCCGTGTGTGCCCATGTGTGTCTGTGTCTGTATGTGTCCATCTCTGTCTGTGTCAGTCCATTTTCATATCTGTCCGTGTGCATCCATGTGTGTCCGTGTGTGTGCGCATATGTGTCCGTGTCCATCCATGTCCATATGTGTCCATCTCGGTCCATGTGCATCCGTGTCCATGTGCGTCCATGTGTGTGTCTGTCTGTGTGCCTATGTGGCCATGTCCATCCATGTCTATCTCGGTCCATGTCTATCTCGGTCCATGTGTGTCCGTGTGTGACACCAACCCCACGACCCGTCCATCCATCCATCCATCCACCTGCCCCTCTACCCACCCATCCGCCCTTCTATCCATCCCTCTGTCCACCCTTCTACCCGTCCATCCATCCACCCACCCATCCATCCATCCATCCACCTGCCCCTCTACCCACCCATCCGCCCTTCTACCCATCCTTCTGTTCACCCACCCTGCTACCCATCCCTCTGTCCACCCTTCTACCCGTCCATCCATCCATCCACCCTCCCGTCCATCCATCCATCCAACCATCCATCCATCCATCCACCTGCCCCTCTACCCACCCATCCGCTCTTCTACCCATCCTTCTGTCCACCCACCCTGCTACCCATCCCTCTGTCCACCCTTCTATCCATCCATCCATCCATCCACCCTCCTATCCATCCATCCATCCACCCTCCTATCCATCCATCCATCCATCCAGCTACCCGCCCCACTACCCACCCATCCGCCCTTCTACCTGTCCATCCGTCAATCCGCCCCTCTACCCGTCCATCCATCCAGCTACCTGTCCATCCATCCGCCCTTTTACCCACCCATCTGCCCTTCTATCCATCCACCCCACTACCCGTCCATCCATCCATCCACCTGCCCCTCTATCCACCCATCCGCCCCACTACCCACCCCTCCATCCCCCCTTCTACCCGTCCATCTGTCCCACCTGTCTGGCTATCCATCCATCCATCAATCCATCCATCCAACCACCCCTCTATCCATCCATACATCCACCTGCCCCTCAACCAGTCCACCCACCCTTCTATCCATCCATCCATCCATTCACTTCCACCCACCCATCCATCTGTCCAATCTGTCCACCCGCCCTGCTATCCATCCATCCATCCACCCCTCTACCTGTCCATCCACCCTTCTACCCATCCCTCCGTCCACCAGCCTGGCTACCTGTCTGTCCATCCATCCATCCATCCACTCACACACCCCTCTATCCGTCCATCCCTCTACTTCCCCCTATCCATCCATCCATCCATCCATCCATCCATCCGCCCCTCTACCCATCCATCCATCCCTCCCCTCTACCCGTCCATCCATCCACCCTTCTACCCATCCATCCCTCTAACCGTCCATCCATCCCTCCCCTCTACACGTCCATCCATCCACCCCTCTACCCATCCATCCATCCATCCACCCCTCTACGCGTCCGTCCATCCATCCACCTCTCTACCCATACATTCATCCACCTCTCTACCTGTCCCTCCATCTATCCATCCACTCCTCTACCTGTCCATCTGTCCCCCGCCCTGCTATCCATCCACCCGTCCATCCACCCTCTACCTGTCCATCCACCCTTCTACCCATCCCTCCATCCACCAGCCTGGCTACCTGTCCATCCGTCCATCCATCCATCCATCCATCCACCCCTCTATCCGTCCATCCCTCCACTTCCCCCCTATCCATCCATCCATCCATCCGCCCCTCTACCCGTCCATCCATTCCATCCCTGTACCCATCCACCTGTCCTCCCACCCCGCTACCTGTCCATCTGTCCATCCATCCACCCACCCCTCTACCCATCCATCCATCCACTCCTCTACCCGTCCATTCATCCCTCCTCTCTACGCGTCTATCCATCCACCCCTCTACCCATCCGTCCATCCATCCACCCCTCTACTCATCCATTCATCCACCCCCTACCTGTCCCTCCATCTTTCCATCCACTCCTCTACCTGTCCATCTGTCCACCCGCCCTGCTACCTGTCCCTCCGTCCACTCACCCCTCTACCTGTCCCTCCATCCATGCATCCACCCCTCTACCCATCCATCCATCCACCCTCCCCTCTACCCGTCCATTCATCCACCCCTCCACCTGTCCATCCATCCACCCACCCCTCTACCTGTCCCTCCATTCACTTGTTTTTCTACCCATCCATCCGTCCATCTGCCCCGCTATCTGTCCCTCCGTCCACCCACCCCTCTACCCATCATTTCTCCACTTGCCTGGCTACCTGTGCATCCACCCTGCTATCCGTCCATCCGCCTGCCCCTCTATCCATTCATTCGTCCACCTGCCCCACTACCTATCCCTCCATCCCTCCATCCCTCTATCCGTCCATCCGTCCACCCACCCCTCTATCCCTCCAGCCTCACTTCTGCCCCTCCCCCCATTCATCCATCCACCTGCCCCACTATCTGTCCCTCCGTCCATCCGCCCCTCCATCCGTCCACCCACCCCTCTATCCCTCCAGCCTCACCTCTGCCCCTCCCCCCATTCATCCGTCCATCTGCCCCTCCATCTGTCCCTCCGTCCATCCACCCCTCTATCCGTCCATCCGTCCACCCACCCCTCTATCCCTCCAGCCTCACCTCTGCCCCTCCCCCCATTCATCCGTCCACCTGCCCCACTATCTGTCCCTCAGTCCATCCACCCCTCTATCCGTCCATCCGTCCACCCACCCCTCTATCCCTCCAGCCTCACTTCTGCCCCTCCCCCCATTCATCCATCCACCTGCCCCACTATCTGTCCCTCAGTCCATCCACCCTCTATCCGTCCATCCGTCCACCCACCCCTCTATCCCTCCAGCCTCACTTCTGCCCCTCCCCCCATTCATCCATCCACCTGCCCCACTATCTGTCCCTCAGTCCATCCACCCCTCTATCCGTCCATCCGTCCACCCACCCCTCTATCCCTCCAGCCTCACCTCTGCCCCTCCCCCCATTCATCCGTCCATCTGCCCCTCCATCTGTCCATCTGTCCCTCCCTCCGTCCATTCATCTGCCCCTCCCCCTCCCCATCCCTCCGTCCATCTGCCACTCACTCCCTCTCTCCCTCCTTGCCCTTGGACCAAGTCACTAGAGGAGAGGGGCCCAGTGGGGAGCCCCCCATTTCATTACCCTCTCCCAGGGTCCCTTGGAGCTAACTTTTCTCCCCCCCCCCACCCCCCCGAAGCAGCAGCTGACAGGGCAAGGAGTGGGGGGGTCACTCTGTGCATCTGGCAGAACCGGCTGCACCAGGGCACCGCTGGGTGGGGGGGGGCTGAGGTGCATCATGGCGGGGGGGGGCATGGCAAGCTGGGCTGGATGCAGACTGCAGTGCGGCCCCCCCCTCCGACCCGCTGCCTCTGCAGAACCAGCCCAGCGCAGAGCCAGCGCCAGCCGCTGTCCTCCAAGTGATCCTGAGCTGGGGGGTGCGGGGGGGGCCTGGGCCAGGGCTGTGCTGGGGGGTGCAGGGGGCCAGGCCCGGGCTGTGCAGGGGCCTGGGACAGGGCTGTGCTGGGGGGAGCAGGGGGGGCCGGGACAAGGCTCTGCTGGGGGGTGTAGGGGGGCCCGGGACTGCTGGGTGCAGGGAGCTGGGACAGGGCTGAGCTGGGTGGGGTATGGGGGGCCTGGGCCAGGGCTGTGCTGAGGGGTGCAGGGGGCCAGGCCTGGGCTGTGCAGGGGGCTGGGACAGGGCTATGCTGGGGGGGTGCAGGGAGCCGGGACAGGGCTGTGCTGGGGGGTGCAGGGGGGGGCCGGGACAGAGCGGTGCTGGGAGGTGCAGGGAGCCGGGACAGGGCTGTGCTGGGGGGTGCAGGGGGTTGGACAGGGCTGCAGGGGAAGCTGGGGCAGCTGCGTGTATGGGGGGACAGGGGTGCAGGGGGGCTGGGGCCGCAGGGAAAGGGGTAAGCAGGGGGAGATGGGCCGTAAACTGACCCCCCCAGGGAACTCGTTGTCTCCCCCAAGGGGTCTGGCTGGGCATGTTACCCCCTGCTGGGGGTCGGGTCCCCCCATAAAGATCCCAGACCCTCACCCCAGGTATTAACCTAGGAGCCCCCCCCATGCCACTTGCACCCCCTCAGGCCCCTGCTTGCTGCCAGTTGCACACTCAGTCCCTTCCACACTTGCTCACTTTATTTCCTTTTTGCACAAGCACGCTCTGGTGCCCCCTGGTTCTTTGCCACCACCCCTGCCTTCTCTTACACACTCATCTCTCTCCTTCCTTGCACACACCCAGCCCCTCTCATGCCCTGTGTCCCGTGCACACTCACACACCATAATGCCTGCACAGGCACACCCCTTGCACACTCATCTGTGCACACTTGAAAGAACCTCGCATGAACTGCATTGCACACTCATGCTGACCTTGACATGCACACACTTAGATGCTCACACTGACACTTGCACTATTCTCTCATACTCACACTAGCTTTGGTGCACACATAGGTGCATACTCACACTGACCTTTGCACTATTCCCTTGCACACCTATATTGACCTTGGTGTGCGCACACTTGCACAGTCACACTGACCACTGCATTATCCCCTGCACACTTACATTGACCCTGGTGCACATCCTTGCACACTAACACTGACCATTGCACTATTCCCTCCTACACTCTCATTGACCCTGGCATACCTACCTTTGCACATTCACACTGACACTTGCACTGTCTCCTCACACACTCACACTAATGCTGGTGCACACACCCTTGCACACTGAAACTGACACTTGACTTATCCCTTCACACACTCACACAGTCCCTGGCACACACGCCCTTGCACACTCAAATGGACCTCACGCCATCCCTTCACATTCTCTCGCTAACCGGGGCGCACGCATCCTTGCACACTCACACTGACACTTGCACTATCCCATCACACACTCACACTAGGGCTGGTGCACACACCCTTGCACACTGAAACTGACCCCTGCGCTATTCCTTCCCACACACAGACCCTGGCGCGCACACCCTTGCACACTCAAACGGACACGTGCACCATTCCCTCATGAGCTCACATGGACCGTGGCACACATACCCTTGCACACTGAAACTGCCCCTTGCACGATTCATGTGCACACCTACAGTGGCCCTCGCACGATCCCCTCCCGCACGTACGTCGCCCCTGGCACGCGCACACGCGCCCTGGCATGCTCCCGGCCCCCCTTGCCCGACCCTCATGCACACTCACCTTGACCCCGCGCGCCCTCTGACCCCGCCACGATCCCCGCGCCCACTCAAGCCGAGCCCCCCCCCCCCGCCCCCCCTTACCCTGGCCATCTTGGAGGAGTACGGGTCCTCAAAGAGCGCCCAGACCTTGGGCTGCCAGCGGCGCCACCAGCCGGCCTGGCGCCCGTCCTCCTGCAGGCAGAGCCGCTTGAGGTCCCCGGCGGCGTCCTCCTCCTCCTGGGCCTCGGGGGCCTCGAAGCTGTCCAGCGCCTCCTCGGCGTCCCGGTGCTGGCGGTAATTCATCCAGCAGCAGGCCTCCACGTCGGTCTCGTCGATGCCCCAGAAGGCCAGCTCCTCCTCGAAGAGCGGGCCGCACACGTCGGCCGGGCAGTGCAGCTTGCCCGTGCGGTAGTAGTTGAGGACGTAGGCGAAGACCTGCGGGTGGCGGTCGAAGAAGAACTCGTCGGCGGCCGGGTCGTAGTCGAAGTTGCTGCAGGCGTCGGGCTCGGTGAGCCAGGCCAGGCGGGTGCCGGGCAGGGTCTGCAGGGTGCTGCGGTAGGTTTCGTGCCGCACCCCCCCCACGTTAATCACGATCTTCTCGCTGTCCTCGTGCCGGCCCATGTCCCCCCTGGCGCATGACTTGGCTGGCGCCTGGCTGCCCGGCTTGCGCCCGCGGAAGGAGGAGACGCACACTGAGCTCAGCATTGGGGGGGGCGGGCACGGCGCGCCCCCCGGCACGCGGCGGGGGGGAGGGGAGGGGGGGCGGTCAAATCAGGGCGCTCCACGGGGGAGGCGTCATCGCAGGCCCGCCTCCGCTGGCCCGGGGGGGGGGGGGCAGGACCAAGGTGTGGGGGGGAGGTCGGGATCCCGGACGAGAGAGAGGGTGCGGGGGGGGGGGCGGGGGCTGGAGTTTGTAGAGAGGCAGAGAAGCCGGCAGGCAGCAGGCGCTGAGAGAGAGAGAGAGAGAGAAGTGGGGCAAGGTTAGTGCGGGCTCCAGCCCTCCGCTGAGCCTTTCCCGTTCCCTCCATCCCTCCGTCCCCTCCATCCCTCCGCTGAGCCTTTCCCATTCCCTCCATCCCTCCATCCCCTCCAGCCCTCCTCCGAGTCTTTCCCATTCCCTCCATCCCTGTCCCCTCTATTCCTCCTCTGAGCCTTTCCCGTTCCCTCCATCCCCTCCAGCCCTCTGCCGAGTCTTTCCCATTCCCTCCATCCCTGTCCCCTCTATTCCTCCTCTGAGCCTTTCCCTTTCCCTCCATCCCTCCGCCGAGCCTTTCCCATTCCCTCCATCCCCTCTAGCTCTCCTCCAAGCCTTTCCCATTCCCTCCATCCCTGTCCCCTCTATTTCTCCTCTGAGCCTTTCCCTTTCCCTCCATCCCTGCACTTTCTCTCTTTCTGTTCCTTTCCTGGGTATGTTTGGGTTTCAGATCAGGGACCCTTCCCCCAAACAGACCCCCGCACCCCAACTCTCCCTGCTCCTGCCCCCCTGCCTCTGTATCTGACGCCGTTCCCCTGCTCGCGCCCCCCAGCTAGGACCTGGCCGGCCGTCCCATCTCCCTCGACCCCCAGGGTCCCGGCTCGCAGGGCGGGGGGGTGGGACTTTGGGGCTGGGGACTGGGATGGGGGGACGCTGCACTTCCCCCCCCAGGACAAGTTGCTGCAATCTCTACTCCCCCCCCCAGCGGCTGTGCACTCAACGGCGGGGGGGGTCTGGAGCCTGCAGTCATCCCCCCCAGCTCAGCTTTCACCTGGGGGGGCTACTTCCCTCGCCCTCCCCCCCTCTAACTTTTGCTGCAAACTCTCTGCAGCCTCCCCCCCGCCCCCCTGCGCCCACGTCCTTCCCAGGGACTCTTGTGTAACTGAGGCTAGTGGGTCCCCCCTCCCCACTCCAGGGGCGACTGGGAATGAGGCATAAAAACCTCACGGGGGTCGCAGGGACCCCCCCCAGCAAGGCTGCTGAGCTGCCCCCCCCAATGCCACTCCCCCCATGGCTGAGCTGCCCCACTGACCTGATCTCCCCCTGCCCCCACCTCAGGTGAGGGCAGCAAGGACAGGCGCGGGGGGGGGGAGCCTGGGGGCCGGGACAGCTGCCTCAAGAGATTGTGGGGGGAGTGAAGCCCCCCCGCACCCAGAACCTGCCGCAGCCGAGCTGTGGGGGGCTATGGGATGCCTGAGTGCGGGGGGGGGCTCCTGAGGTGGGGGGGTAGAAGAGGAGGGCTCTGGGACTGGGGGAGTTCCTGAGGTGGAACTGGGGGGCTGGTATATGGGGTGCGTGCCAAGGGGGGGGCTGGGTGTGCAGGGTATTGGGGTGGGGGGGTGCCCCGAAGGGGGTCTCTGGGGCTGGGTGTCAGCTTTCTGGTGGGGGGCTGAGGGGCATTCCAGGGGGCTGGATGTGGGGAGTTCTGGGGGGGGGGGTTGGGGAGTGGGGCTGGGTGTGGGGGTCAGGGGGTCTGGATGTGGGTGGGACTCAGGAGGGTTGGGGGCAGTTCTGGGGGGGTTGGATGTGGAAGGGTTGTGGGGGGTGGGGCTGGGTGTGTGGGAGGTTCTAGGGAGGCTGGGGGTAGTTCTGGGGTGGGTTGGATATGGGGAAGTTGTGGGGGGTGGGGCTGGGGGTGGGGGTTCAGGGGGCTGGATGTGGGGGGATTCTAGCGGGGCTGGGAGTCGTTCCAGCGGGGGGGGCTGGGGGGGATCCCTAAGATTGCTGGAACAGAGAGGTCCCCCCGTTCTGCCCCCTCCCTTCTTTCAATTGCCCCAGTGTGTGGGTTTGCCCCCTGCCCCCGAGCTGAGTGGCGGGGGTAGGGGGGGCAGGGCCCCCAGGCAGCCCAGCCCGGGGGTCCGGACAGGCCCTGCTCAGGGAACATCCCAGGGGAGGCCTCCAGGAACTCGCTGACTCTGTGTGTGTGTGCGCGAGTGTGTGTTTGTCGTATGCGTGTTGGTGTGTACAAGTGGGTGTGTGCATGCTCTGTGTGTGTGTGTGTATTTGCACTGTGTGCTTGTCCACTGGTGTGTGCGCGTGTGGTTGTGTGTGCTCTCTGTGTGCCTGTGGGCTCTGTGTGTGTGTGTGTGTGTGCTGGGGGGGGGTGTTCACGGTGTGTGTGTGGGCTCTGTGTGTGTTTGCATGTGTGTGTGTGTATTCTGTTTGCATGTGCGCGCTGTGTGTGTGTATGTGCTAGTGTGTGTTTGTGGTTGTGCGTGCAGTGTGTGTGGTCACTGGGTGGGAGCCGACCCCCTCTCTCTCCTTTGGGGGTCCTCTTCTGTGTCTAAAATCATCAGCCTCCCAGAGCCCCCCCAACACACACACCCCGACACACACACCCAGACACACACACACACTGACACACACACCCCTGACACACACACCCAAACACACACACCCGACATACACACACACCCCAGACACACACACACTGACACACACATCCCAACACACACACCCCTGACACATACACCCTGACACACACACACACACCCTGACACACACACCCCGACACACACACACCCTGACACCCCAACACACACCCCCCCCCCAACACACACACTCTGATGCACATGCACCACAACACACACCCCCAACACACACACACACACACACACCCTGACACACACACACCCCAACACCCACACAACCAACGCACACCCTGACACACACACATACCCACACACCAACACGCACACACACCCCGACACAAACACACCCTCCAACACACACACACCCTGACGCACACGCACCCCAACACACACACACCCTGACACACACACCCCATCTGTCCAAGGCTGAGATCCCCCCACTCCCGAATCCAGAGATACTCAGTCAATTCTTGGGGGGGGGGGCAGCCTCCAGGCCAGGCTCCCCCCCCCCCCGCGCCTGCCGAGCCAGGAGCTCCTGACATCACCCCTCCCTCCATGCAGACACCTGTCATCCACCCCCATCCCCCATTGCACCCCCATCCCCCATTGCACCCCATCCCCCCAATGCACCCCCATCCCCCAGGTACCCCTCCATCTCCTCCATCCCCCCATCGCCTCTGCACCCCTCTGCGTCCTCCCTCCCCCGCACCCCCTCCCTCCCCAGCTGATACTCACTTGTCAGTCAACGCCCGCCCCCCGTTATTTTGGGGGACGGCTCCACCATCTCCCGGTGTGTGTGTGTCTGTGTGAGGGGGGGGGCCGGGCTGGGCCGGGCCGCGGCGGGTGCTGGGGGGGGGCGGGCGCAGCAGGGCGGAGGGGGGCGAAGGCGGCCGGATCCTGCTGGCGGGGCCCGATCCTGGCTCTGGGTCCCTCCCCCCCCCCCGCGGCGAAGCTGGGGATGCGGAGCCCGGCTGCCGCTGCGGGGACTGCGGACCCTGCTATGACATCACCGCCCGTGAGGTGGAGCCTGGCCATTCCGGGGGGGGCGGGGGGGCTGGCCCGGCAAGGGGGGGGCTGGAGTCTGCGAAGGGCTGGGCTCTGATCGGCCCCCCCCCCCGGCACGAGAGGTCAGTGGGGCGCAGTCGCGGGGGCGCAGGGGGGCGCAGGTGGCGGCTGCTGGCGGGGGGGGGGAACACGGTCAGTAACTGCAGCCCCCCCTTACGATATGGGGGCGGCGGGGGGGGGCGCTGGCCCAGTTAATTTGGGGCCGTTGCTTTGAATGCAGAGCCACCTTAAAGACCCTGCAAAGAAATTGGGAGGGGGGGACGCTGGGAGGGAGAGGTGGGGGGCGTCCCTGCGGAGAAGAGGGGGGCTCTGGGAGGGAAGAGGCAGGGGGAGTCGCTGGGAGGATGGGGAGTTGCTGGGGGAAGGGGGGAGTCCCTGGGGGGAAGACTGGGGGGCTCTGGGAGGGAAGAGGCAGGGGGAGTCGCTGGGGGGATGGGGAATTACTGAGGGGAAGGGGGGGTCCCTGGGGGAAGACGGGGGGCTCTGGGTGGGAAGAGGCGGGGGAGTCGCTGGGGGGAAGGGGGAGTCCCTGGGGGGAATGGGGGGGCTCTGGGTGGGAAGAGGCAGGGGGAGTCGCTGCGGGGATGGGGAATTACTGAGGGGAAGGGGGGGTCCCTGGGGGAAGACGGGGGGCTCTGGGTGGGAAGAGGCGGGGGAATCGCTGGGGGGAAGGGGGAGTCCCTGGGGGGAATGGGGGGGCTCTGGGTGGGAAGAGGCAGGGGGAATCGCTGGGGGGATGGGGAGTCACTGGGGGATGGGGAGTTGCTGGGGGGAAGGGGGGAGTCCCTGGGGGGGAAGAGGGGGGCTCTGGTAGGGAAGAGGCGGGGGAGTCAATGGGGAAGTCCCTGGAGGGAAGAGGGGGGCTCTGGGAGGGAAGAGGCGGGGGGAGTCAATGGGGGAAGTCCCTGGAGGGAAGAGGGGGGCTCTGGGAGGGAAGAGGCGGGGGGAGACGCTGGGGAGTAAGGGGAGTCGCTGGGGGGAAAGACGGGGTCAGCAAGTGGCTGCATTAACCCTGAAGAGTCTGGAGGGGAGGGGAGCTGGGGGGAGGGGAGAGATGGACCCCAACTAACCACCCCCCCCCCCGGCGCCAAGTCGCACACAAAACCAAACCCACCCATTTCACACACACACACACACTCACCCAGAGACTCTCACAGCTGCTAGGGTCCTACCCTCTAACTGTCCCTAACTCGGGCGGGTAACTAGGGGGCTTGGGGTTGGGGCCCCTGGATGTCACTAGTTACCCCCCTCCCCCTGGCTGGGCAGGGCCCTGGCAGCTCTGGGCTGGCAGAAGCCGTGGGGGATGAAGGGGGCTCTTGGGCTGATAATTCATACAGGCCAAGGCTCCCCCCCCATTTGTGGATTTTTCAGCCTTTCAGGGACTAATTTGGGGGCTCTTGAATATTGTTTGGCTGGGGAAAAGAAATGGGCACTATGCCCCCCCCCACAGTGCCAGGTCTCCCCCTCCACAGACTCCCCGCCTGCCCTCCAGGAGCCCTGTTCTCAAACATTCACCCCCTCCCCCTGCCCCAAATCAGAGTAATCCCCCGCCCCCGCCCATCCTCACGCTCAGCAGCTGGTGCTGGGGGCTCCTATGGTGATGGGGCCGGGCCAAGCAGATCCTGTTCCAGGCCCCAGCCCCCCCACCCCCTGCCCCCTTCCGCAATCCCTTCATTGTTGGGATTCAGAAATGCAGCATCCAGAATAGCAGGCCAGGGCGACTGATGTGGGCTCTACATGGGGATAGAGACCGGGGCGGGGGTGACACTGGGGTGGGGGACTTTACACAGGGATAGAGACCGGGGTGGGAGGAGGGGCTCCACAGGGGGACAGAGACCGGGGGAAGGGCTCTACACAGGGATAGAGACCAAGGGAAGGGGGAGGGGCTCTACATGGGGATAGAGACCAGGGGAAGGGCTTTACATGGGGATAGAGACCGGGGGAGGGGCTCTACACGGGGATAGAGATCGGGGGGAGGGGTTCTACAACCCAAGCTCACAGTTTCTCAGCCCCGAAGGTCCCGTGTGCCCAGCTCCTGGGACCTGCAGAGCCTGGCCTGGGGCTGCCCCAAATTCTCTGCCCCAGCTCCCCTGCTCCCTCCTGACCTGCTCCTTCCCAGGCTGGCTCCAGCCTGCAGCACTGCCCTCCCTCCCGCCGAGCCCGTAGGCCCAGATTTGTCCCCCCGCCATAGGGACCTGGCGCTGGGCTCAGCCCCCCCCCCAACCTGCCTTGTGGGGAGCGGCCGAGCTGGGGCTCCTGGCATCTCTCGCTCTGGGGCAGGTTTTCTGTAGGAAGGGAGGAATGGGGGCTCACAGAGTGCCAGGCATGGGGGGGGGTGGAAAACGGGGGGACCAGCTAGGGGGAGGGGGTGGGGGGGTTGCAGGGAGAAGGGGCTGGGAGGGGGGTACCCAGGGGGACCCTCAAAACCCCTGAGAACCTTTCTCCCCCAATCTGGTGGTATAGCCTGACCTCTGCATCCCCCTGCCTGGGCCCCAACACCCTTCCCCCCAAACCCCCAGTCCCCTGCCTGCCCCCAAACCCCCAGCCCCCTGCCTACTCCCCCAACACCCTAACCCCCCAAGTCCCCAGCCTTGCCCAGCAATGAAGACCACTTAGCCCCTCAGTAACCAGCTCTCTTTATTGACTGCTTGGACCAGCCCCGGGGACCCCCAGGCTCCACTGGAGAATTAGTGTAGGTGGGGGGTGAGTTTGGTTGATGCAGGGGCACAGTCCAAGGAGGGAGCCTGCCAAAGTCAACAGAAGTTGGTTTACGAACCAGCGACAAAGTGGGAATTTTCGGACAATTTTGTACGAATATTGTGCATGCCTCAGTTTCCCCGACAAAGTCAGGGAATGTGCCTGCTCGCCAGTTCCCCGTCCGGCCCGGGAACAGGGCAAAGGGCCCGGTGTTCACGGGAACATGATGTGCCAGAGACCGACCCCATCCCAGAGTGACAGCATCAGCCCCGGCCCAGCGGGCGGCCTGCGGATGCCCCGACCCCTCCTTGGAGGCTGGGCCGTGGGATGGGAAGGTTTTGGAGAGGCCGGATCAGTAAGTCACCGCGTGATTGTACCGGTGGCCAGCAGAGAGATGGTGGGAGGGCGTCTCTGGCCGGCCCAGGGGGCAGCAGACAGTCCCGCTGCGAACCGAGCTGGTCCCTGGTGACGGGCATACGTGTGTTAGCGTGTTGTGATGAAGCGGGACTGTTCTTAATGTTTCCTCTGAATACTGTGAGGGTGCCTCAGTTTCCCCTAGGCAGTTCTTAAGTATCTAGGGGGTGGGATAAGGGGGTATGATCGTTGCAGAGCCCTAGAGGGCAGGTGTGTGCAGGGGTCTGGACACAGAGAATGGCCGACACCCTGTTTCCTGGCCACTGATGGCCTGGGCCCTTCCCCCCTGCAAGGTGAGAGCTAAAGGGTTGGAGAACAAAGGAATCCGGTGACCTCCTGGCCCGGGAAAGGAACAAAGCCCGGGGGGGGGGGGGGGCTGGAGGGAGTGTCAGTTTGGGGCTGGCTGGGACATGGAGTGAAGGGCAGACGTGGTTGTCTGGCTCACTGCCCCCCAAAATGGACCCAGCTGAGGGGTCCTGGTCTCTGCACCTACAAGCTCTGTGTTAGACCATGTTCCTGTCGTCTAATAAACCTCTGTGTTACTGGCTGGCTGAGAGTCACGTCTGACTGCGGAGTTGGGGGGCAGGACCCTCTGGTCCCCCCAGGAGCCCCACATGAGCGGACTCGCTGTGGGAAGCGCCCAGAGGGGAAGGGGAGGCTGGAGGCTCCGGGGACAGCCCCAGGAAGGTGGAGCCGGGGGAGCTGTGTGTCCTGCAGACAGGCTGCTCACAGGAAGGAGACTTCCCCAGAGTCGTTTCGGGGCGGTTAACCCTGGAGTGTGTGACCAGCGAGAAGGACTGTGCAGT
>NC_051263.2:19125096-19148263 GCF_015237465.2 Chelonia mydas | reverse complement strand
AGTCCTGCCTGGCTGCGTGGGGAGCAGATCCAGAGCATCGCCCGGGGACCCCGTGACAACTGGTGGTAGCGGTGGGATGTACTGCACCCCACGGACAGCGCTTCCTGCAGTAAGCGACTGGGGAGCAGTAAAACGAGGGGGGATTGACGAGGACCAGGCGTGCTGAAGGCTCAGAGAGGAGCGGTTTCGGGGGGCGGTTAACCCCTGGGAGTGTGTGACCAGCGAGAAGGACTGTGCAGTAATGGGGTCCCTCTGGGGACTGTGGTGAGCAGGCTCAGGGGCGGAGGAGCCTGCGGCTTGGCCCTGGGAGAGAGAAGGACTTTTGCAGTAACAGGATCCCCCGGGGGATTGCAGCGAGCGGTCCCAGGGGCGGGGGAGTCTGCGGCTCGACCCTGGCAAAGAGGTGGTGACCTCGAGAAGGGCTGGCACACGAGGGGTTCTCCCTGGAGACCATGGGGAGCTGAGAGCACACAGGCCTGTGAGTCCACAGCAACTTGGGAAGAGCGGCGTGATGGCCTGTCACTGTCTCCTTAAGAAGGACATTGTAACCCTGTGCAGAAAGAGAGGGTCGTGCATTGGAAAGTTCACCAAAGCACAGTTCATCGTGCAGCTGGAGGAGGATGACCACGCCAAAGGACAGATTCCTGACCCCAAATGGGGCTATAGCAGGATCTGGGAGCTGCTGGAGTGGGAGCCAGGCATCCCCAAGACTCCTGTCCCCGACCAGACGAGGGTCTTCACGATCGGGTTCCCCGCGGATCCTCGGGATCCCCATGATCTGGGGATCGGAGACAGACGGGATTGGAGCCGAGTCCGAGAGAGCAAGAGGACTGTGAGAGACAGCGAGAGCCCGAGAAAGAGCTGCAGAAGCAGCATGAACTGGCAGTGGGGGAGCGGAGAGGCCTAGGGGACCTCCCAGGGGTGAGTGAGGATAGACCCCGGGGGGCCAGTTCCACAGAGAACCTCGAGTCTAAATTGCTGTGATGAAGCGGGACTGTTCTTAATGTTTCCTCTGAATATTGTGGGGGTGCCTCAGTTTCCCCTATGCAGTTCTTAAGTATCTAGGGGGTGGGATGCAGAGCTAAAGGGTTGGAGAACAAAGGAATCCGGTGCCCTCCTGGCCCGGGAAAGGGACAAAGCCCAGAGCGGGGTGGGGGGTGGGGGTGGGGGTGGGCAGGCTGGAGGGAGTGTCAGTTTGGGGCTGGCTGGAGACATGGAGTGAAGGGCAGACGGGGTTGTCTGGCTCCCTGCCCCCCAAAATGGACCCGGCTGAGGGGTCTTGTTCTCTGCACCTACAAGCTCTGTGTTAGACCATGTTCCTGTCGTCTAATAAACCTTCTGTGTTACTGGCTGGCTGAGAGTCACGTCTGACTGCGGAGTTGTGGGGCAGGACGCTTTGGATTCCCCAGGACCCAGCCTGGGCGGACTGGCTGTGGGAAGCGCACGGAGGGGCAGAGGATGCTGAAGACAGGCTGCTCCCAGAGAGGAGACTTCCCCAGAGTCCTGCCTGGCTTTGTGGGGAGCAGTTCCAGAGCATCGCCCAGGGACTCCGTGACAATTGCTGCCCCTGGTTAAGGAGGGGGGGATTTGATGCCACCTCACTGCCTTTGAGCAGGCTGGAGATTTGAACCAGGGGGACCCTGCGGAAAAGCCCCGATGTCTAGCTCCCTTGCTGGGTCCAAAGGCCTTAGACTCCGTCAGCCTGATGGGTGGGGAGGTGGATATGCTCCCACTCCTGACCCCAACCTATATGTCTGTGTGGAGTCTTCTGGGGTCAGGCCCCTCGGGCCCCCAGTGGGAGCAGAAGGTGATGGTCAATGGGGAGACATTCCTGGGGTGGCGAGATCCTGGGACAGAGAGAACGGTTGTCAGGCCCTGGGTGGTGCAGCCTCAGATGCTGAGGGGCTGGGTGAGCTGGGCGAGGGTCCCAGGGATGAAGCCCCTCGCCCTGCCTATGGCCCAGATCCCTGTGCAGACCCAGGAGGGGTGGGGCTGGCTGGTTGTTGGGGTGCCCCAGGATACCAGCTGCGAGACCCTGTTGTGGGGTGACTGTGTCTCTTTGGGACAGGATCCAGGCCTTGCTCCTGTAACGGCCAAGGGTTTGAATTTGAATCCAGGGAACCAACCGGCGGAGAGGGAAATGGTCAGTGAAAATGCAGATGACCTGGCTGGCAGGGGGGAGGAGCTGCTAGGCTCAGGCTACCTGCCTGCCTGTGACCAGCCCCTGGGGCTGGGTGGGACAGAGAGATGCTCCCTGCCCCCCTTGTACACCGGAGAGGGGGGCTCATGCTGGCTCTGATGCAGTGAGGAAAGCAGCGAGCTCGCTGCCTACCCCCCCTGGGACAGCAAGGGCAGCGCTGAGCACAGCGGGAGCTGAGACCCCAGCTGAGTGGGGGGAGACACAGGCAGGGCAGGGGATCTGTGGGGAGTGGCAAGGTGCTTGGTAAGGAAAGTCTGGAAGAGCCTAGGCAGCCTTGTGAGCTGATGGCTGTGTCTAGTCAGCAGGGTGGGAAGGCGAGGAGAGTGGAAGATGAGTGTCCCTGGACCTTACCTGTTAGCTGGGTGGAGAATTGGGACAGGGAAGGAAACGTGCCTGTGTCTGTCAGGGGTGTTGACTTGTCTCACGGAGTCCCTGGGCGATGCTCTGGAACTGCTCCCCACGAAGCCAGGCAGGACTCTGGGGAGTCTCCTTTCTGGGAGCAGCCTGTCTGCAGGACACACAGCTCCCCCGGCTCCACCTTCCTGGGGCTGACCCCCGAGCCTCCAGCCTCCCCTGCCCCTCCGTGCGCTTCCCCCAGCGAGTCCGCCCAGGCGGGGCTCCTAGGGAAGCCAGAGGGTCCTGCCCCCCAACTCCGCAGTCAGACGGGACTCTCAGCCAGCCAGTAACACAGAGGTTTATTAGACGACAGGAACATGGTCTAAACCAGAGCTTATAGGTGCAGAGAACCAGGACCCCTCAGCTGGGTCCATTTTGGGGCCAGTGAGCCAAACAACCCTGTCTGCACTTCACTCCATGTCCCAGCCAGCCCCAAACTGAAACTCCCTCCAGCCCCCCCCCCCCCCCCCCCGGGCTTTGTCCCTTTCCCGGGCCAGGAGGTCACCTGATTCCTTTGTTCTCCAGCCCTTTAGCTCTCACCTTGCAGGGGGGAAGGGCCCAGGCCATCAGTGGCCAGGAAACAGGGTGTCGGCCATTCTCTGTGTCCAGACCCCTGCACACACCTGCCCTCTAGGGCCCTGCAACCATCATACACCCTTATCCCACCCCCTAGATACTTAAGAACTGCACAGGGGAAACTGAGGGAAAACTGAGGCACCCCCACACTATTCAGAGGAAACATTAAGAACAGTCCCACTTCGTCACATCTTGCCTATGGAGGGAGCTACCCTGATCTCCAAGCAGTTGTCTGTGACCAGCCCTGTGTGCTGGGACAAGGGGAATGAGATCCCAAGCTGTGTGTCTGGAAAAGGAGAAAGTGTGTCTCCGGCTCTTCTTTGTCTGTGGAGCAGACAGAAGGGGCCTTTCAGCCTGTGATGGTTGAGGGTCGTGCAGTTGTCTCAGAGTTGGTTCTGGATTCAGCTAAAGCCCAGGAAGGGAAGGGTCCGAAGTTTGTGTCTGCTCGGGAGAATGGCCCTGTAACTAGGTCGCATCCAGTTAGTGTCTATGTAAAATCCCAGAGACCAGACAATTCTGGTGCTTGTATTTTGCCCGTTGCTAGTGTGTGGCTGGGAAAGGGTGGAGCAACTCTGTCTGATCGGGGTGAGATCCTAGCCAGGGCACAAGGAGAGCATGAAGGTGATTTGATCCTGTTACCTACCGAGGGTGTGGAAACCTGTAGCAAGAAGGAAAAGATTTTCCTGAACTTGTGTGTGGCAAAGGGAAGGAGAAGGCTTCTGACCTTTTATCTAGGAAGTCTGTCAGTTTGCCTGAAAGGGGATTGTGGAGGAATCCGCCGGATGGGCCAGAGGTAATTCTGGATGTAAGGGAGACCCGGAAAGAGTCTGTTGTTGCTCAGGAAAGTGTTCCTTGAGAGCAAGCCCTCGGTGAAGAGGGTAAGAGCAGAATTTCTGTGAGGGGTGAATTGTTGCATAGAAAAGCCCCTCGGGAAAGGAATCCTCATGGAGTCTTTGCAAGCAGTTTGCTGCAACTGAAGGGTGTGAAAGTGATTTAATCAAGAAAGTTTCAGTTCCTAACAGCCAGAAATTTTCTGTTGTGAATGGATCCACTGAATTTCCTGTTGAAAGATCCAGTGTGGAGAGCTTTGAGAAGGTCTCAGATGAAGTGAAAGCTGTTAAGAAAGTTAAACAGTCCGATAACCCAGTGGCTGTGTTGGGCCAGCTTGTTGGGGAGACAAGGTTGTGGAGAAAGGGATGTCTCCATGCTAGTTCTGTAAGTGAACAGTATGTGGCCCAGGTCAAGATGGGGGCTCTTAACCAAGAGAGCCTGAATTGCAGCCCTCCAGATGGGAGCGCTGGGAGAAGACCCGATCCCAGTTTGACCCCCGGGGGTTTTGGGGTGGCCAAAGGGCACGGGCGGCATAAACCTTCTCACATGCGGCCTGCGAGTGCCATCGACCACCCCGACCTAAGGGAGGGCGTGAAACTGGAAGGGCCTGGTGTAACTCCCACCAAGGAACGGGAGAGATGCTGGGGCATCCATGGGAACGTTGGTGGCTTCGAACTTCCCCGGGTCACCGGCTAAAGTGACCCCACTCAGTTCAGTCTCGAAGGGGGGAGAGATGTGACGAAGTGGGACTGTTCTTAATGTTTCCTCTGAATAATGTGGGGGTGCCTCAGTTTCCCCTAGACAGTTCTTAAGTATCTAGGGGGTGGGGTAAGGGTGTATGATCATTGCAGAGCCCTAGAGGGCAGGTGTGTGCAGGGGTCTGGACACAGAGAAGGGCCAACACCCTGTTTCCTGGCAACTGATGGCCTGGGCCCTTCCCCCCTGCAAGGTGAGAGCTAAAGGGTTGGAGAACAAAGGAATCCGGTGGGAAAGGGACAAAGCCTGGGGGTGGGGGTGCGGGCTGGAGACAGTTTCAGTTTGGAGCTGGCTGGGGACGAGGAGTGAAGTGCAGACAGGGTTGTCTGGCTCACTGCCCCCCAAAATGGACCCAGCTGAGGGGTCCTGTTCTCTGCACCTACAAGCTCTGTGTTCGACCATGTTCCTGTCGTCTAACAAACCTTCTGTGTTACTGGCTGGCTGAGAGTCCCGTCTGACTGCGGAGTTGCGGGGCAGGATCCTCTGGCCCCCACCCAGGACCCCGCCTGGGCTGGAGGCTCGGGGGGTCAGCCCCAGAAAGGTGGAGCCGGGGGAGCTGTGTGTCCTGCAGACAGGCTGCTCCCAGAGAGGAGACTCCCCCAGAGTCCTGACCGGCTCCGTGGGGAGCAGATCCAGAGCAGCGCCTGGGGACCCCGTGACAGGGGCTGGCTGGGGACACAGGGGGAGGCCCAGAACCAGGGTCTGGGCTCCCCACCCCCCAAGATGGACCTGACTGAGGGGTCCTGTTTTGGGCTCTGTTGCTGTGGTCTAATAAACCTTCCGTGTTACTGGCTGGCGGAGAGTCTCGGTGAGTCGCAGGAAGTCGGAGGTGCAGGGCCCTGACTCCCCCCCACTCTGTGACACCAGGCCCCCCCCCCCCCGCTCTAACCACTAGACCTCCCTCCCCTCCCAGAGCTGTGGGTGGAACCCAGGTGTCCTGAAGCCTCAGTGTGTGCTGTGGGCTGGGGGGTGCTCAGGGCTGGGGGGTGGGTTTTGGGGCTCCCCGTGGTGCTGGGTAGGGGTGTCTCTTTCGGTGCTGGGGGAGGGGGCGACTTGGCCCGTGCCAGCCCCACGCGGTCCCGTTCCCGGTCGAACACGGAGTAGTGCTGGCCCAGGAAGACGTCCCCCAAGATCCAGAGGGGGCCAGCGGGGGGGGGGAACATCCAGGGCCATGAACCCGCTGACACACACGGTGATGCCCATCTGCGTCACCTGGATGGGGGGGGAGATGGGGGAGGGGGTCAAGCTGGGCCTGGGATGGACAATGTGGGCCCAGCCACCTGCCACCCCTCCCACTCTGGGTCCAGTGCCCCCCAGCACTGCCCTCCTGCCACCCATGGACCCATGCCCCCCTCTCCCTTGGGCGCAGCACCCCCCAGCATGCCCCCCATGGGCCCATGCCCCCTCACCCTGTGAGCCCAGTGTCATCCTCTGGTCCCCCCTTTCCCCCTAATGGGCCCATTCCACGCCCCTGTGGGCCCAGCACCCCCCCCCCCCATTCTTGCCTCCCCATATGCACAGCTCCCCCCTCCCGCCCCACAAGCCCAGCCAGTCCCCACCTGCCCCTGCCCAAGTCTCAGCGCCCCCCAGGCCAGACAATCCCAGCAGCAGCCCCCAGCCCGCCATGGGCCCAGCCTGTCCCAGCGTCGCCCCCCAGCCCCGAGGGGGACCCTCACCTTCAGTATGTACTGCTCCCCCGTCAGGTTGAAGGGCTTCCCCCGCAGCACGAAGGAGACCTCGGGCAGGGCTGAGAGCTGGTCGCAATCCAGCAGGTACTGGGGGAGAGCGCATGGGTGGGAGGGGTCTTAGACACTCCCACCACCACAGCCAGTAGAGGGCGCAGCATGCACGAGAACCCAGGAGTCCTGGCTCCCAGCCCCCCTGCTCTAACCACTAGACCCCGCTCCCCTCCCAGAGCTGGGGAGAGAACCCAGGAGTCCTGGCTCCCAGCCCCACCTGCTCTAACCACTAGACCCCGCTCCCCTCCCAGAACTGAGGAGAGAACCCAGGAGTCCTGGCTCCCAGCCCCACCTGTTCTAACCACTAGACCCGCTCCCCTCCCAGAGCTGAGGAGAGAACCCAGGAGTCCTGGCTCCCAGCCCCACCTGTTCTAACCACTAGACCCGCTCCCCTCCCAGAGCTGAGGAGAGAACCCAGGAGTCCTGGCTCCCAGCCCCACCTGTTCTAACCACTAGACCCGCTCCCCTCCCAGAGCTGAGGAGAGAACCCCGGAGTTCCGACTCTCAGGCCTCCCCAGCTCTAACCCCTAGGCCCCGTGGCTAGAACCCAGGCATCCGGCCCCCTTACCTGTCCCTTGAGGGCATAGAAGGGTCCCAGGGCTTTGTGCAGCTTCTTGATCTCCTTGCTGGGGCCCGTGATGAGGGAGGTGCCCGTGTCCACAATGGCCTGGCAGCCCCTCCGGCAGAGAGCTGGCCCCTTGCACCAGTGCCCGCCCCGGGACTTCTTCACCCGGATCCTGCAGAGAGGGGGTCAGGGGAATGGGGGGAGGGGGGTCAAGGGGAGTAATCGGAGTTCAGGGGGTGGGGGGAGGATAGGGGGTGGGGAGGGATTTGGGGACTGGATGGAGGTTCAAGGGTGGGCTTGGGTGGGGGTTGACTGTGGGGTCCAGGCCTGGTTTTTGGGACCGAGCAGGGGGCTAGGGGTGGTTTGGGGGAGCCAGGGGGGGATCAGGGACCCAGGGGGGTCAAGTGGGCACCTGTGAGGGTCCAGAGGGGTCCAGGGGGTTGGGTGGGGGCCCATGAATAGTTCTGGAGGTCGGGTGGGGGTCTGGGGAGGTCGGGGGGGTCCAGGGGGTCAAGATGCCTGTGGGTCAGGTGGGGATCCAGGGTTTTACTGAGGGGTGGGTGGGGGTGTGTCCAGGGGTTCTGGGGGTTGGGTGGGGGTCCAGAGGAATTGGGGGACCCTGGGGGGTTCTGGGAGTCAGGTGGGGGTCCAGGGGGTTGGGGAGAGTCCAGAGACTCAGGGCGGGGTCCAAGGGCTCTGGGGGGGGGGGGTGGTTCAGAGGTCCGGGAGGGGTCCCAGGGGGTCCGGAGGGTCAGGGAGGTCCGGGGCTACAAGGGGTCAGGTGGGGGTTCAGGGGTGTGTGTCTGGAGGCTATGGGGGGTCCAGGGGCTTGGGGGAGGGTCTGGGGGCCAGAAGGAGTCCCAGAGGGGTCCAGAAGGTTGCAGAGGTCCGGGTGGGGGGTCTGGGAGTCAGGTGGGGGTCCAGGGGGTCAGGGAGGGTCCAGAGGCTTGGGGGTACTGGGAATCTGGGGGGTTGAGGGAGATCCTGGGGTCAGGTGGGGATCCAGGGAGGACAGGGGGGGCCCTGGGGTTGGGGAGGTCTGGGGGGGGTCTGGGTGTCAGATGGAGGTCCAGGGGTTCAGGGGGATCCAGAGGCTCAGGGGGGTCCAAGGGCTCAGGGGGTGGTCGTCCCAGGGGGGGTCCAGAGGGCTGGTGAGGTCCGGGGGGCTCCAGAGGCTTTAGGGGGGCCAGGGGGTTCTGGGGGGTCTGGAGGCTTTAGGGGGGTCTGGGGGGCTCCAGAGGCTCTAGGGGGAGTCCAGGGGGTTCCAGGGGATCTGAAGGTTTTAGGGGGGTCCCGGGGGTTCTGGAGGTTTTAGGGGGGTCTGGGGGGCTCCAGAGGCTCTAGGGGGAGTCCAGGAGGTTCCAGGGGATCTGAAGGTTTTAGGGGGGGTCCTGGGGGTTCTGGAGGTTTTAGGGAGGTCTGGGGTGTACTCACTTGTCCACCTTGATCTGCCAGTAAGCCTTGCGGGACACGGGCACGTAATGCAGGTCCCCCTCGTACAGCCGCGGGTCCGCGCCCCCCAGTAGCAGCTCGCCCCCATCTTCCGCCGAGCCCCTGCAAACCAGGCGTGAGAGAGAGCTTGGGGGGCTGGCCTGGGGGGCAGGGGAGGTGGGCACTGAGATCAGGAGGGGGCAGGGGGGCTGACTGGGGTGTTGGCCAGGGGATGGGGGCTGTGGGGTGGCAGGGGGTCAGGGCCGGGGCTCCTGTGGAGGAATGAGGGTTTGGGGGTGGGGGGATGGGTGCTGAGTTGGGCACCGGGGGTCTGGGGACACCGGGGGGGGGAGGGGCTTCGGGGTCTGGGCACCAGGGGGCTCAGGGGTCCGGGCACTGGCAGTACAGGGATGCCGGGGAGCTCCAGGCACTCCAGGGTCCGGGCACCGGGGGGCTTTGGAGTCCAGGTGCCAGGGATCTGAGGACACAGAGGGGCTCAGGGGTCCTGGCGCTGGGGGTCCAAGGACACCGGGGGGGCTCAGGGGTCTGGGTGCTGGAGTCAAAGGACACCGGGGGGGTTTGGTGGTCCAGGGGATCTGAGGACACTGGGGGGCTCAGGGGGCCTGAGGACACTGCGGGGCTCAGGGGTCTGGGGGGCTCTGGGGTCGAAGGACACCGGGGGACTCAGAGGTCCGGGCACCGGGGGCTCTGGGTACTGGGGGGCTCTGGGCACCAGGGGCTCTGACCTGCGGAGGTGGAAGGAGAAGACATTCTCGTCCAGCAGCCCCTGCGCCATCATGTTGTCAAAGACGGGGGTGACCCCACGCACTGAGAGGGTGGGGTACCCCATCCCCAGGATCCCGTCGAACTTGGTTGCCACGAACACCAGTCCCGGCAGGTCCACGGCCTCAGCGAACGTCTGGTTCTCCACTGTCAGGTTGGACACCTGGGAGCAGAGCTGGGATGGAACCCAGGCGTCCTGGCTCCCAGCCCCTCCCCCCTGCTCCAACCACCGGCCCCCACTCCCCTCCCAGAGCCGGGGAGAGAACCCAGGCGTCCTGGCTCCCAGCCCCTCCCCCCTGCTCCAACCACCGGCCCCCACTCCCCTCTCAGAGCCGGGGGGAGAACCCAGGCGTCCTGGCCCCCACTCACCGTGACCTTGTCCTGGCTGAGGAAGCCCTTCAGGCTGCCACTCCCGTAGTGGATGGAGAACTTGGTGTGGTTGCGTTTGTGGGTGCAGGAGAAGAGTGAGTAGTAGTGAGTGTGCACCCCTGCGGGGAGAGGGGGGGTCAGGAGAGACAGACACAGCCCCCCCCCCCCCCGACGGAGCCTCCCTGTTCATCCCTGGGGGAAGAGATGTGCCGAAGTGGGACTGTTCTTAATGTTCTCTGAATACGGTGCGGGTGCCTCAGTTTCCCCCAGGCAGTTTTTAAGTCTCGGGGGGGGGGGGATATAAGGGGGGGTGATTGTTGCAGAGCCCTAGAGGGCCAGTGTGATGCGGCTGGAGAACAAAGGGATCCGGGGGCCTCCGGCAAAGAGGCAAAGGCCGGAGGAGGGCGGGAGAGTCTCAGTTTGGGGCTGGCTGGGGAAATGGAGGGAGGCCCAGATGGGGCTCTGGCCTCCCTGCCCCCCAAGACGGACCTGACTGAGGGGTCCTGGTCTCTGCACCTACCAGCTCTGGTTTAGACCATGCTCCTGTCGGCTAATAAACCTTCTGTGTCCCCGGCTGGCTGAGAGTCGCGTCTGACTGCGGAGTCGGGGGGCAGGACCCACTGGCTGCCCCAGGACCCCCCCCACCCCGTGTGGACTCGCTGTGGGAAGCGCGGGGTGGGCCAGGGGAGGCTGGAGGCTCCGGGGTCAGCCCCAGGAAGAGGGAAGCCGGGGCAGCATCTTGCCCTGGGGACAGCAGCTCCGAGAGAGGAGGGTCCCCCCTGAGTCCTGGCTGGGTCGTAGGGGGCAGCTCCAGAGCATCGCCCGGGGACGCCATGACGGGGGGGGGGGGTCAGAAGAGACAGACACAGGCCCCCTGTGCACTCCTGGGGGGGGGGTTAGGAGAGACAGACACAGCCCCCCCCAACAGAGCCCCCCTATGCACCCCTGGGGGGGTCAGGAGAGACAGACACAACCCCCCCCAACAGAGCCCCCCATGCACCCCTGGGGGGGTCAGGAGAGACAGACACAGCCCACCCAAACAGGGCCCCCCTTTGGACCCCTGGGGGGGTCAGGAGAGACAGACACAGCCCACCGGAACAGAGCCCCCCTATGCACCCCTGGGGGGGTCAGGAGAGACAGACACAGGCCCCCTGTGCACCCCTGGGGGGGGTCAGGAGAGACAGACACAGCCCCCCAGCACCCCTGGGGGCAGAGGGGGCACAGGATGGACAGACACCCCCAGCCCGCCGGCACCCCCCGGGCCCCCACTCACAGCACGCCAGGTGCAGGAGACAGCAGCCGGCCGAAGGCACCCACAGGTCGGAGGAGCCCGTGTCGAAGACAACTTTGAACTGCTGGGGGGGCGTCCCGACCCCGATCTCCCCATAGTACTGGGCCTGGGGGGGGTCAGCGCTGAGGGTCATCGCCCAGCCTGGCCCCCCAGAGCCATTGCCCTCTCCCAGCCCCCAAACCCGCAGTGCCGTCCCCTGCCCCCCAGCCCCGGCCCCACAGAGCCACCCCCGTCTCTCAGCCCTCCCAGTACCATCCCCTGCCCCCCAGCCCCCCAGAGCCACTGCCCTCTCCCATCCCCCCATCCCTCCAGTTCCGTCCCCTTCCCCCCAGCCCTGGCTCCCCAGAGCCACCCCAGTCTCCCAGCCCCCCCAACCCCCCAGTACCGTCCCCTGCCCCCCAGCCCAGGCCCCCCAGAGCCACTGCCCTCTCCCAGCCCCCCAACCCCCCCAGTGCCATCCCCTGCCTCCCAGCCCTGGCCCCCCAGAGCCACTGTCCTTTCCCAGCCCCCCAACCCCCCAAGTGCCATCCCCTGCCTGCCAGCCCTGGCCCCCCAGAGCCCCTGCCCCCCAAACCGCCCCCCAGCACAGCCCCCCTCCCTTCCAGCCCAGTCCCCCCAGGCTGAGCTGCCCCAGGGCCGGGTTTGGGGGCTGACTCACGTCCATGTAGTTGTGCAGACGCTGGGGGGCAGCTGAGCGCCTGTGGGAACCCCTGCCCGGCCCCCCGCCAGCCCCCAGGTCGGCCATGGGGAGCCTCGTCCCACCAAACCGGCTCCGGACCGAAGGGAACTTCCGCAGGGGGATCCTGCCGGAGGGAGGGTGGGGTCAGTGCAGGGAAACCAGGGGACCCCCCCCCCGGACCTCCCCGAACCCCCCCCTCCCCGAGCCAGCCAGTCCCTGCCCTGGGGCAGATAGGAGCCGGCACCCTCCAGAGTGGACAGGCCCCGTGCCCCATTCCCTGCCCCACTGAGTCAGCCAGTCTCTGCCCTGTGGGAGGGTGGGAGCAGCAGAGGTACCAGTCCCACGCTGGGGCTTGGAACTGGCCGGACTGGTCGGGGGACTGGCTGGGTGGGGTGAGCTCAGAAATCCCTGGGGGGGGCGGGGGGTGTGTGTGCCGGGAGCTGGAACCGCCAGCGTGTGGGGCACCGGGATCCTTTGATCTGCCGTGCCAGGCAGCCCCTGCCCACGTGGCACCTGCCTCATCCCAGCCGTGACCCCACTTGCCGCCTCTCTCCCTCCCTCAGCTGGGAGAGAACCCAGGTGTCCTGGCTCCCAGCCCCGCCCCCCCCAGTTCTAACCACTAGACTCCCCTCCCCTCTTCGAGCTGGGATAGAACCCAGGTGTCCTAGTTCCCAGTCACCCCTGCTCTAACCACTAGACCCCACTCCCCTCCCAGAGCTGGGGAGAGAACCCAGGAGTCCCGACTCCCAACCCCCCCGCTCTAACCACTAGACCCCACTCCCCTCCCAGAGCTGGGGAGAGAACCCAGGAGTCCCGACTCCCAACCCCCCCGCTCTAACCACTAGACCCCACTCCCCTCCCAGAGCTGGGGAGAGAACCCAGGAGTCCCGGCTCCCAACCCCCCCCCCCGCTCTAACCACTAGACCCCACTCCCCCCGACAGGACCCAGGCGTCCGGGGCCCTCACCGGATCAGCGCCTGGGTGCCCAGCACCAGCAGCAGGAGGGCGGCAGCGCCCGGGGCCCCCATCCTCGCTCCGGTGCGGCAGTCGCTCTCGGCCCGTCTGTCCCCAGCCCCCGCCGGGAGCTCGGGAACCACCTCCTCCCATTGGCTGGGTCACCTGGGGTGCAGCGCCTGATTGGCCGGGAGCCCTGGGGCTCGGGCTTGGATTGGCCCCAGCCTGCCGGGGTGCAGCACCCCATTGGCCCTGGCTCGGCCGGCGAGGGCAGGCTGCGGGCGGGGTGCCCTGGGTGAGACCCACGCCCTGACTGGGGGCGGGAGCTGGGAGCTGGGCGCTGGGCGGGGGGGGGTGGCTCCTGCCCCTTGGCCCCCCTCAACCCCTGCCCCCTTCCCACAGCCCCATAGACCTCCCCACAGCCCCCCAACTTGCACCCTAACCCTCCCCTTCCCCACAGCCCCATAGACCGCCCCACAGCCCCCCAACCTGCACCCTAACCCTCCCGCACCCTCACAGCTCCATAGCCCTCCCCACAGCCCCCCAACCTACACCCTAACCCTCCCCTTCCCCACAGCCCCATAGACCACTCCACAGCCCCTCCCACCCCCTTCCTCACAGCCCCATAGACCTCCCCACAGCCCCCAACCTGCACCATAACCCTCCCCTTCCCCACAGCCCCATAGACCGCCCCACAGCCCCCAACCTGCACCTAACCCTCCCCACCCCCACAGACCGCCCCACAGCCCCCCAACCTACACCATAACCCTCCCCCACCCCCCACAGCCCCATAACCCTCCCCACAGTCCCTTCCCTGCACCATAACCCTCCCCCCACTTGCTCCCCTACAGCCCCATAGCCCTCCCCACAGCCCCCCAACCTGCACCATAACCCTCCCCCCACAGCCCCATAGATCTTCCCACAACCCCCTCCCGTCCCCTTCCCCACAGCCCCATAACCCTCCCCCACCCCCACAGCCCCATAGCCCTTCCCACAGCCCCCCAACTTGCACCGTAACCCTCCCCCCCACACCCCTTCCCCAGAGCCCCATAACCCTCCCCACAGCCCCCATCCTGCACCATAACCCTCCCCCCACCCGCTCCCCCACAGCCCCATAGACCTCCCCACCCCCTCTCCCCACAGCCCCGTAACCCTCCCCACAGCCCCCTCCCTGTACTATAACCTTCCCTATAGCCCCCCTTGGCCCATCTACCCTGCCCCATCTACTGTCCCCCAGCCCTGCCGGTGCCCCTCACTTCCGACCCACAGCCCCCTGCTAGCCCGGCCCTGGGCTCCCCCCAGCTCTGCCGGTGCCCCTGCAGTGAGGCGCAGTTGGGGAGTGGGGGGCGGGGGGGGGGCTGTTGCACGTCAGGGATGGACTCAGACTCTGCGGCGGGGGGGTTTCAAGATTTTATTGTTGTTTCTGTAAGAGCCGGGGGTGTCCCAGACACGGGGGACCTGTGGGGGGATCGTAGATGGGGTCATGGGGGTGGCAGACATCGGGGGCTGAAGTGGGCCTGGGGGGTGGGTGGGATCAGGGCTCCCCTGAGATCTCCCCTGTGGATTGGGGCCACATGGGGAAAGCGGGGGCTGGCTGTTGCGGGGGTCAGCAGGGCAGGGTTTGGGGGCGTCGGGGCAGGGTCCCCCCTTCCCATCCCTGCCGCAGCTGACGGTGGGTGGTGGGGCGCAGCCCTCCACGGAGAGGGGCGCTGAGGTCAGGGCACCGGCTGGACGTAGTTGGCAGGGTACAGCCCCACGCACCCCCTGTCCGTCACCCCCTTGCACCAGCCCTGGGGGTCCTGCTCCTCCAGCTTCGTCAGCTCCTCCCCTGCAAGGACAGGCAGCGCGTTAGGGGGCGGGGGGAGGGGGTCAGTGGGGTTTGGGTCCATAAGGGGAGGGGTCAGTTGGGGGATGGGCTCAGTGACGTGTGGGTCTGTTAAGGGGGATGGGGTCCATGGGGAGGGTAGGGGGATCCATCAGGGGCTGTGTGGGGTGGGGTCTGTCGGGGAATGGGCTCAGTGGGGTGTTTTGGGGGGTCCAGTGGGGTGGGGGGGCTGGGGGCTGCTGTCAGCAGATGGGCTCAGTGGAGCATGGATGGGGGTCCACTCAGGAGGGGTGGGGGATGAGGTCCATGGGGGGGTTTGTTGGGGGAAGGGGGTATGTGGGATGGGGGTGGGCTGTGTTGGGGGAAGAGCTCGGTGAGGGAGTCGGGGGGGGGGGGTCAGAGCCCAGCCGGGGGATGGGCTGGGGGGTCCAGAGGGGTCAGGGCCCAGCCGGGGGATGGGCTGGGGAGGCCACGCGGCGGGGGGGGGGGAGAGCTGGGGGGGGCTCGGGGGGGGGCAGGGTCCCCCCGGTGGTCACTCACCCGCAGTGAAGCTCAGCTCGTCCGGCTCCTGCCCGGCGTAGTCGTAAATGGCCCGAACCCGCTGGCCCAGAACCGGCGCCGGCACCTCGGCCGCGCTGCGGGGGCAGGGGAGACAATGAGGGGGGCGGAGCTCCTGGGGGACACGCCCACACCCGAGCCCCCCGCATCGCCCCAAGGGCCCCCCCCCCACTCCCTCCCAAACGCGGGGCTGCCCCATGCGGGCTGGGGGTAGGGCAGGGTTTTCTGAGAGGCTGGTGTGTTGTTATAGGGTTTCCGGGAGGGGGGGGGGCTGGTGGGTCAGCGTAGGTGTCCTGGGGGGCTGGGGCATTATTGGGTTGTCCACCCTGCTCGCCTGCCCCTGGCCGGCCCCCCCGCCCCGCTCACCTGCCCAGGACCGGGCGGATGCTCTGCAGCGTCACCTTCTCCTCCTCCTTCGCCGGGGGCGGCGCCTTGGGGCTCGGTTGCTCCCACTCCGGGCTCCACGCCTGGGGGTGGGGGGGAGGAAATGGGGGCTCAGCCCTGGGGGGCTCCCAGCCAGACCCCTACTTGCTTGGGGGGTGGGGGGAGCTCTGGGGTTTCCCATGGAAATGGGCCCAGAGCTGGACCCGCGGGCTGCGGTGTGTGTGTGTGTGTGATGAAGTGGGGATTTTCCCTTGTTGTGTTGTGCGTGTTTCCCGCTGTTTTCCATGGATGCCATGTGTGCCTCAGGTTCCCTGTGTGCTGCACCAGTGTCTCGGTGGTGGGAATGGGGGGGGTGACTTTTGCGGGGGCTGCTCCAGCCGCCTGCAGGGATGCTCTGGCCGCCCCCTTTGAAAACCTGAGACCCAGCAGGGGGATGCGACCGGGGGACTCTTGGCCCGGGAAGTGAGACAAAGGCCAGAGGAGGAGCAACGGGCAGGGCAGGGGCCGGGCGGCTGGAAGCGAGTGAGTCTTGGGGCGCCAGGGGGAGGACCAGAGCCCTGGCTCTGGGCTCCCCGACCCCCAAGCTGGACTTGGCTGAAAGTCCCTGACTTCTGTGCTAACAAGCTCTGGTTCTAGACCGTGTTCCCGTCGGCTAATAAACCTTCTGTGTCCCCGGCTGGCTGACTGTCACGGCTGGCTGCGGAGTTGGGGGGCAGGGCTCCCCTGGCTCCCCCAGGACCCCCGCCCCAGGCAGACTCGCTGTGGGAAGCGCGGGGTGGGGCAGGGGAGGCTGGAGGCTCCGGGGTCAGCCCCAGGAAGGTGGAAGCCGGGGCAGCGTCTTGCCCTGGGGACAGTAGCTCCGAGAGAGGAGGGTCCCCCAAGGTCCTGCCTGGCTTCGTGACGGGGGGGGGGGGGGTCTCACCTCGAACTCGGGCCATGCCATGGCCATGCCGGGCCCGCGCTCGCGGTGCCACCAGTCCAGGTCCTGGCGGGCGCTGATGTCGCCGATGACCTGGCGGAGCTGGGTCTGTGCAGCCTGCACCCTGCGGGGGGGGGCGGGGGGGAGGGATTTGTCTCTGTCCAACCCCCCGACCCGGCCTCCTCCCTCCCCTGCACCCCCACAACTCCTCCCCTGCACTCCCACGACTGGCCCAGCCCGGCTTCCCCAGCAGCCTCCCGCCTGCAGACCCAAAGTGCTTGCCCCCCATTGATCCCACCTGGGGCGGGTGGTGGGGTCCAGCCGGCGGGGGAGGGGGGTCTCTCTTACCCGGGGCGAGCGGTGGGGTCCAGCCGGCGGGGGAGGGGGGTCTCTCTTACCCGGGGCGAGCGGTGGGGTCCAGGCGGCGGGGGAGGGGGGTCTCTCTTACCCAGGGCGGGCGGTGGGGTCCAGCCGGCAGGGGAGGGGGGTCTCTCTTACCCGGGGCGGGCGGTGGGGTCCAGCCGGCGGGGGAGGGGGGTCTCTCTTACCCGGGGCGAGCGGTGGGGTCCAGGCGGCGGGGGAGGGGGGTCTCTCTTACCCAGGGCGGGCAGTGGGGTCCAGCCGGTGGGCGAAGGGGGGTCTCTCTTACCCGGGGCGAGCGGTGGGGTCCAGGCGGCTGGGGAGGGGGGTCTCTCTTACCCGGGGCGGGCGGTGGGGTCCAGCCAGCGGGGGAGGGGGGTCTCTCTTACCCGGGGGGGGCGGTGGGGTCCAGCCGGCGGGGGGAGGGGGGTCTCTCTTACCCGGGGCGGGCGGTGGGGTCCAGCCGGCGGGGGAGAGGGGTCTCTCTTACACTGGGCGGGCGGTGGGGTCCAGCCGGCGGGGGAGGGGGGTCTCTCTTACCTGGGGTGGGCGGTGGGGTCCAGGCGGCGGGGGAGGGGGGTCTCTCTTACCCGGGGTGGGCGGTGGGGTCCAGCCGGTGGGCGAAGGGGGGTCTCTCTTACCCGGGGCGGGCAGTGGGGTCCAGCCGGCAGGGGAGGGGGGTCTCTCTTACACTGGGCGGGCGGTGGGGTCCAGCCGGCGGGGGAGGGGGGTCTCTCTTACCCGGGGCGGGCGGTGGGGTCCAGCCGGCTGGGGAGAGGGGTCTCTCTTACCCGGGGTGGGCGGTGGGGTCCAGCCGGCGGGGGAAGGGGGGTCTCTCTTACCCGGGGCGGGCGGTGGGGTCCAGCCGGCGGGGGAGGGGGGTCTCTCTTACACTGGGCGGGCGGTGGGGTCCAGCCGGCGGGGGAGGGGGGTCTCTCTTACCCGGGGCGGGCGGTGGGGTCCAGCCGGCTGGGGAGAGGGGTCTCTCTTACCCGGGGTGGGCGGTGGGGTCCAGTCGGCGGGGGAAGGGGGGTCTCTCTTACCCGGGGCGGGCGGTGGGGTCCAGCCGGTGGGCGAAGGGGGGTCTCTCTTACCCGGGGCGGGCAGTGGGGTCCAGCCGGCGGGGGAGGGGGGTCTCTCTTACCCGGGGCGGGCAGTGGGGTCCAGCCGGCGGGGGAGGGGGGTCTCTCTTACCCGGGGCGGGCGGTGGGGTCCAGCCGGCTGGGGAGGGGGGTCTCTCTTACCCGGGGCGGGCAGTGGGGTCCAGCCGGCGGGGGACGGGGGTCTCTCTTACACTGGGCGGGCGGTGGGGTCCAGCCGGCGGGGGAGGGGGGTCTCTCTTACCCGGGGCGGGCGGTGGGGTCCAGCCGGCGGGGGAGGGGGGTCTCTCTTACCCGGGGCGGGCGGTGGGGTCCAGCCGGCGGGGGCGGGGGGGTCTCTCTTACCCGGGGCGGGCGGTGGGGTCCAGCCGGCGGGGGGAGGGGGGTCTCTCTTACCCGGGGCGGGCGGTGGGGTCCAGCCGGCAGGGGGAGGGGGGTCTCTCTTACCCGGGGTGGGCAGTGGGGTCCAGCCGGCGCTGCAGAGCCGCCAAGGCCTCCTTGAGGAACTCGATGCGTCTCTGCTCGAACTCCTGGCCCTGCTCGAAGACCGACTCCATCTCCTCCACGTAGCGCGGGCTGGCGCGGGTCAGCTCCGCCAGCGCCTGCTCGTAGTGCTGCCGCTCCTGGGGGGCAGGGGCGTCAGGGGGGCCCTGGGGGCAGGGGCAGCCCCAAGGCCAGGAGAAGAAAGGGCCTCCCATGGACCCGTTCGCGCCGGCGCGGGGCGGGGGAGTCCAGCAGTCTGGACCAACGAGGAGGGCGTGGGAATTTTCTGCAATCAGTCGGAGGAACACGGTGTGTGCCTCAGTTTCCCCTATGAACTACACTGTGCCCTGCGGGTGGCACAGGGCTGGTTACTCCCTGCGGAGGCCCAGAATCGCAGCTGTGACCCGCGCCGGCTGTCTGGGGCTGGGGCCTGGCGCCGGGAGAGCCCACGAAGACAAAAACTGGGACATTGGCTATCTTGCAACTAACGGCCGTGGCAGGGCGGCCGGCCGGATCTGACCAGCCAGGGAGCAAAGGGCGGAGGGGTGGGGGGGGCTGGCGCCTGCAACCTGGGACCGGGACCGAGTGGGAGCTGGGGGGGTCGTTGCTGGGCCAGGCTCCGGGGCACCAGAGCGGTCCAGGGGGCAACTCCTCGCCGTGCTACCCAAGGAGCGTCCCGTCCCACCGGCTGGGTGGCACAGGAGGGGTGTGGTGGGGTCCCGCTGGTGGCGGGCTGCCCCCCAGGGGGTACGGGGCTCTCTTGGGGGGTCTGTTGCTGGGGGGAGGGCAAACCAGGGGGCTGCAGGCTCCAAGGAGGCAGAGCAGCCATGGGGCTGACGCTGGTGGAAGAGCGGGACCCCTGGGGGTCCAGCCCACGGACGGGGGCCTCCCCGAGGCTGTCCCGAAGCTGGACCCAGTGCCGGGCCCGTGACCCGGGGAGAGGGGTCCGCGGCCGGGCGCGCCCACCTTGTGCGTCTCCAGGGAATGGCGCTGGCGCTCCTCCCGCAGGGCCCGCTGGCGGTCGGGGGCCAGCGGGGGGCCCCCCGGGGCCAGCTGCTCCCGCCCCGCGGCCACGTGCTCCTTGCGGCAGGCCCGGTGGTACGAGGCTTTGGCCTTCTCCACCTGGGGAAGGGGCGAAACGGGGGGCTGCAACTGGGGCTGGGACCCCTAGGGCCCCTGACCCCCCCCCCGCAGCCCCACTGACTCCCACCCCGTGGCCCCCCTCATCCTCCCATATTCCCGTAACCTCCCCACAACCTCCACCCAGTACCTCCACAAGCACCCCCCACTCAGAATGCACCCCCCAAACACTGGGCCCCATGCAGCGCCCCCAATGTGCCCCCCCGCAGCACCCCACCCCCTGCTCCGTGCCCATGCACCGCCCCCCATGTGGCACCCCACCCCCTGCTCCCATGCATTACCCCCAGGCAGCGCCCCGCCCCCTGGGCAGCACCCTCGTGCACTGCCCCCCCCGCAGCACCCCACCCCCTGCTCCGTGGGCAGCGCCCCCCAGCACGGCGCCCCATCCCCTGCCCTCCGTTGCAGTGCCCCCCCATGCACAGCCCCCCCGCAGCCACCCCACCCCCCTGCTCCGTGTTACCCGGGCCGTGCCCCCCCGGCGCAGCGCCCCATCCCCTGCCCTCCATGCAGTGCCCCCCATGCACAGCCCCCCCCGCAGCACCCCACCCCCTGCTCCGTGCCCCCCAGCCTGCCCCATCCCCTGCCCTCCATGCAGTGCCCCCCATGCACAGCCCCCCCCCCGCAGCACCCCACCCCCTGCTCCGTGCCCCCCAGCCTGCCCCATCCCCTGCCCTCCATGCACAGCCCCCCGCTCCGTGCCCCCCAGCCTGCCCCATCCCCTGCCCCCCGTGCGCCCCCCGCCCCCGCCCCCCGCAGCACCCACCTTGTGCAGGCGGCGGGCCCAGGGTTTCTGGGCGCGCCGGAAGCCGCTCTCCAGCTCGCGGGCCTCGCGGAACCTGCCCAGCAGCTTGCGGTGGTAATTCTCCCGCTGCCAGCCCCGCACGCGGGCCAGCTCCTCCGCCACCAGCGCCCGCTGCGTCTCCCGGTGCAGCCGGCTCAGCCGCTCCGTGGAGTCCAGGAAGGCCTGCCAGGCCCGGCGCACCGAGCCGTACAGGGGGCCTGCGGGAGAGCGGAGATGGGGGCGCCGTGCTCCGGGGGCTCGGCAGGGGGCGCGGGGCTGCAGGGTCGGTAGGGGGTGCTGTGCTGTGGGGTCGTGGGATGGGGGGCTCGGCAGGGGGCGCTGGGCTGCAGGGCGGTGGGGCAGGAGGCTCGGTAGGGGGCACTGGGCTGCGGGGTCGTGGGGTGGGGGGCTCAGCAGGGGGCGCTGGGCTGCGGGGTGGTGGGCCAGGAGGCTCGGTAGGGGGCGCTGTGCTGCAGGGGGGCTCAGCAGGGGGCCCTGGGCTGCAGGGCGGTGGGGCAGGAGGCTCGGTAGGGGGCGCTGGGCTGCAGGGGGGCTCAGCAGGGGGCGCTGTGCTGCAGGGGGGGGTCGGGTGGGGGGCTCGTTAGGGGACACCGTGCTGCAGGGGGCAGGGGGTGGGGACTCACTCGCATCCACCAGGGGGCGCCACTTCTGCACCCAGGCCCCCATGTGCCGGGCGTAGCTGCCTTCGATCCGCGCCCGGTCCCGGAAGCAGCCGACCAGCTGGTCGCAGACCTGGGACCCCTCCTCCAGCCGCCGCACCGTGCGCTGGTACCGGTTCGGCTGGGGGGGGGCAGACGTGTGGGGGGGTCAGACCCAGCTGGAGCCCTGCTCCATTTCACCCCCCCCACTCCCATGTCGCCCTGGGGGGGGTGTTTGGGGAAGAAGCTGGGGGGAGGAGATGGGGGGGTCCCCTATGTGTACCCCCCCCATCTCCTCCCCAACAGCCGAGCCACCCCTCAGCCCCAGAGCCAGCCCCACCCAGAACTCCACTGCAGGGACCGAGCCCCCCTCCACTGCCCCTCCCGTGGCCCCCTCAGCCGCTCCCCCTCCCCCCGGCCGCTCACCATCCAGAAGCTGTCGCTGGGGGGCTCGTCCCCGGCCACCTCACTGTAGATCTCCGACATGGTCCAACCTGGGGGGGGGGCAAAATGGGGGTGGGGGGTGGTGAGACCTGCCTGGATGGCCTCTCCCCCAGCCCTCCAGGGGGACCCGCCCCCAGAGCCTGACCCCCCTCTTACTTGCACCCCCACAGTAAGACTAGAGTCCCCTCCTCAAGCTCCCCCCCCCATGGCCTTCTCTCTCCACGGCCAAACCTGCCTGGTCAGTGTGCCGGGGCCCCACGGCCCCGCCACAGCCCCACAGGAAACCCCCAGCTGCACAGGGAACCCCTGGCCACGCTCCAGGCCCACGCGCCCCCCTCCGGCCCCCTCGGCCGGTACCTTGTGGGGCTGGCGCTGCCCAGGGCCCGACAGCCCGGCTGCAGCACGGGGTGGCTGGGGGGGGGTCGGGCGCTGATGTGGAGGCGGGCGGCGCGGGGAACGACATGTGTTAGCAGTTAGGGAAGATGGAGCCGCGCCATGGGCCAGCTCCAGCCAGGAGGCCGACGGGGCTGGTTCCTGCATCCCCCCCCCCCCCACCGCCTGTCACCGAGGGGGCTGTCAGGGCGGTGCTGGTACTGGGGTTGGGGCACCCTGCTTCCACCATCGCCCCCCTTCCCCGGAGCCACCCCCACCTCGCTAGGGGTCACCATGGGGCTGCTAGGGGCTACCGTGGCATTGCCAAGGGCTGCACCAAGGTCGCTAAGGGGTCGCCGTGGCGTTGCCGAGGGCCTTGCTGGCATCGCCGTGGTGTCGCTCGGGGCTACCATGACGTTGCCGAGGGCCTTGCTGGCATCGCGAGGGGTCGCCGTGGTGTCGCTCGGGGCTACCATGACGTTGCCGAGGGCCTTGCTGGCATCGCTAGGGGTCGCCGTGGTGTCGCTCGGGGCTACCATGACGTTGCCGAGGGCCTTGCTGGCATCACAAGGGGTCGCTGTGGCGTCTCCCTCCATGGCAGCCAGGCCCGGATGCGGGGACCCAAGCCGCCGCCTTAGTGGGACAGGCCTTGCCCTTTTTTGGGGGGGCTGCTGGCTCCCCACGGGGGCTGCTCCCCAGCTGGGCAGGTGTCTCGGCCGCCCCATAAGACCTGGACCCTGGGGCACCATGCAGCTGGGGCTGGCTCCCCACCTGGAAACGCTGCCCCTTCCCCGTGGGCCTCTGCTCTGGACCTCCAGGGATGTGCCCCCTGCTCTTCCCTCTCCCCCACCCCCGAGTGTGTCCCCCCTCCTGGTCCCATCTCCCCCGGCCGGGACCAGGGTTGACTCGGGGTGAGAAACTGGAAAAAAATTAAGTGTGGGGGGGGAGTAGGGACAGAGAACAGGCTTCCTGGCCCTGCCCCTTCCCCTCAGCCCCCCTCTGGCCCTGCCCCCCTCCTTCCACTCCCCCCCCCCCTCCACCCCATCCTCCCCCGCTCCTGGCATCTGCGCCTGGATTTTCCAGCCACTTGCACTGGCCAGGAAGCAGGGAAAATAACGGCCGAAGGGAAGAATGGGGGGCCAGGACCCGCCAGTGCCCATGGGGGGGGGCAGCAACATGGGGGAAGGGCCATGAGTGAGTTTCTCCCCTTATCCTGCCTGCTCCCTCCCGACTCTGGCACCCCCCGACCTCTCTTCTCTGCCTCCCCCCCGCCTCTCCCCATCCCATGGAAACCCTTAATCTCTCCCAGCAGCTGTGCAGACCTGTCTCCCAACCAAAGAGCCCCCCCTGCCTCCCAGCCCTGTCCCCAGCCCCCCTCTGCCCACCCCCAATTCCCATCTCCCACTCCCTGTGCCCCAATTCTCCCTTTCTCCCAGCCCTGACCCCCCCACCCCGTCCTCTGAGCCCCCTCCGATTCCTACCCCGCAACCCCCTCCTCCCAGCCCCCCAGTGCTCCGTAATTCCTCCTGTCCTCCCCCACACCCCACTCCCCCCCAGCTGGGACACATCAAC